>NW_026908405.1:0-49552 GCF_028858725.1 Colius striatus
AGGAAATCCCATGCCAAAGCTTCAATGCAGAGAACACTGTTTAGTTTTCAAATCTACCAAATCCACCACATGGTCACTTGAAATAAAGACTCCTCTTCCCATCAGAGGTGCCTTCCAAAGGAGCTCTTCACATGCTTTGGGTGAAGGCAGGTTTCTGTGCTGAAACAAGACCAAGCAACAGCCAAGCCTAATTTTCTTTGCTGCGAGCTTGTGTTAAGAACAGAGTAGAGCCTGAATAAAGTTGTCCTTGTTTTCTGTCTGCATGCCTGTACACATTTTTCACAGTGTTTATAATAAGGAATCCAAATTCAGTGCTAGAGTGAGTAGATGCCATTCTGAAAACGTGCAAGGAACAGATGAAGGGAGTAGGAAGGTGTCGTTTGTGCGCAGCCTCATGTAGAGTAAAACAGTCCCTGCGCAGCAGATGGGTTTCTTAAGCACATACACTGGGTTTGGAGTGCGGAATGTTTCCTTTAATCAGATGTCTCCTCAGGCCTCGTGTTTTTGGAGTATTTCACCCTCTGTCGTCGAGAGAGGAGCCTTCTCTCACTTACAATGAAGCACCGGCATATATATTGAGGCCCTTGCTGTGGTGAGGTGTGGTGTAGTGGTACACGAAGCGATGGCACTGGAGCCTTGTCTCCAGTAACGATTCACCATATCTGAAGGGATTTAGAAGCACGAAGGAACTGAGAACTTTGGTCAGTTTGACAGAGGTGATAAAAAACTTCAGTGGCATGTATGTTAAAAGCATTTCTGTCTCTGCAGGACTACCTGATCCGACTGGCATCTGCCACCTTAGTGAACGTTTCCCTTGCTGGTTAGTTTCTTGCCACTATGCTAATACACTGCTTTCAAGTGGGCAAGAATAAACAGAAAAGTACATACATTTTCAGGGCCCAGCTCAGTGAAGCCTGTGCTTTGAAAGGGGTAGGGAGAGGGCATTATTTCAAAAGGTTTCTTAGATTGGTGCTGACCCTGACTGCAGGCTGTGCTGCTTTATGCTTACCTGACTCGCTCCAGCTCTCAGTGAACTGGAAACAAAACTACTTGCAGGATGAACTGTTAAAAAGATGCAGTCTGGGCTGTGTTTTACTACAAACAATACCCAGTGTAAATAACTAAACCCCAGACCTCTCTTATTTTAGGAAAACAGTTGCATGTCGTTACTTTCCCTTGATATGTTGCTCTCCAGCCTCACCTAACAAATATCCTCAAAGCACATGCTAAATATGTAACACCAAGGAAAGATTATAGTGGCGATGCCAGGGGGTGGAACAATTGTTACACGTCTTGGCCTGTTGAGAAAGACCCCAACAACTTGAAAGTGGGAGAAAACTGAATTACAACATAGCTGCTAAATCAGGTATTCCCACAGCGTTGCCTCTCTGATTTATCGCTGTTGATGCATGTGAAGCTCTTCAGAAGGAATAAAAGTTCTGGAGCCCTTTAACTTCAAATGAGTAAAGTCTGTACAGTAATATCATTCCAGCTGTTTCTTTTATTAGCTGCGGCTTCATGTTTCTGTCCTTGACACTTGAAGATCAAACCTACTGAAATATGAATCATTGGAAAATGTGAGTTTACTTCAGCGTCTCATTTTGTCAAGAAGCTCATTATGTAAGAGGAATGTGTCATGGAGGTAGTCATCCCCGTGGTGGGGGTGCAGGCATGCTACTGCTCTTCCCACCGTGCACACCCCCCTGAATACACCTACGGGCTGCTGTTGATGCAGGTAATAAGACATAGGCTATGTCTTGAAAGAAATCGTGGGTTTAAGAGCTTATTTGCCTCAGGAAAGGTAGGTTTATTTGGGGGGGGGGAGGGAAGCACCAGTTTAAGTCAGCCCTGCACAGCAGTGGCACAGCCTCCATCCAGACGTAGCAGGGCTGAGTGGGACTTTGCAGTCGTTTCCTCTGGTTCTGGGAAGCTGTTCAGAGAAGAGACGGTGAAGCTGAAATAGAAATGCTCCTGTGATGTCCCTGATCCCACTGGCAGAGTCACAGGAAGGACAACGGATAGAGAGAAGATTAGGATGGAGCAGGAATACAGAAAAACACAAACAGAGGGGAAATTAAGGAGAGGGAAGGGAGGGACTTGGGGAGGGGAGAACAGAGCACTGAAAATGGTGTCAATAGGAGAACCACCTGGTTTTCCCCAGGCTCCAAAGGATCACCTCAGAAGCTGTTAGTTAAGGCAGTCTTCAAGGAGGGAAGAAAAGCCTGAATCCCCCCAGGGCACAAACAGGGGTCGAAACACAGTTTCCTCTGCAAGAGCTAATGCAGGAGGAGCTGAAGAGGTGGGATGTCAGCTCCTGCCTGACAGCCCTGGGAAGGCTGGGGATCAGCCAGTGGATCTGGGGTGGTTGGTCTGAAATGGGGCTTTCTGCAGGAGTGAGCTTACTGTGTGTTCCTTGTTTACTGGGAGACACACGTGATACATCTGGAGTTTGTTTTGCAGAACAGCCACATGCTCCCAAATGTAACAGTTGCTCAGTTTGAGCTTTGCCCTAAACGTATCAGATCCTATAAAACACTACAGTGCTCTGTGGACTTTACTGTTTCAAACTGGGCACCTAGAATAAGGCTCCTCTGGAAGATTATTTTGACTTTTGGTTTATTTTCCTGCTGCTCTAGAGTCTTGTGCATTTCATTGGGGCCAGTGAAACCACACCATTTCATAGAGCCCGTGCAAAGTAATGAACGTGGGCCATGCATGACAAGATTGTAGTGAGAGCCTCAAAGTCAGTACTGCTGTGTTGTGCTCGGGGTTTAGCTGGGGGCCCGAGCACTGAATTGAGTAAGTTGAAGAAATATACAATAACTGTCTTCTATTCTGTGCAGCAAGAGATAAAATGCCATAGAGGAGAACTCATGTGTTGGTTCACAGGCTGTTACTACAGTGCAGACTATTTCCTTGTCTTTTGAGTGCTGAGTTTGTAAGTAATGAGTAGAAATTAGCCTGAAACCTCCTCCTACAAGCAGCTGGGCTTGGGGATTTGGACATGTTTGTCCTTTAAGCTGTGCTGGGACACTGTAAGATGAGGATGAAGAGACTGATTTCACAGGAGAAGTTGCACATACGTGTGCAAGAGAGAACAAAGGTGGTCACGGCCAAGCTGGAGAAACAGGGAGCCGAGGCCAGCGTCACTGATGGAGCAGAGGGACCTGGGTTTGCTCAGTAACAGACCAGGGGAACAGGTGAAGAGGAAGGAGTTGTGAAGGGTCACTATGAAATATGGGAGTGAGCCAAACAATTTCTTTCCTTTGATCTCCATTCATTTATAACCATGTTGGTGTTGAGTCTCCTGGCACTAGTGTTTTTACAATGAATAGCTGAAAGGACAAAACCAGGTCTAAATTGTGCTGGTCTTGTGCTGAATAGCTTTCTGTAGCCTAGAAGTTACTTGGAGTTTTTACTCTTTTAGCTGTTGGACATTTTAAATGCGAAGCATGCAATTTACTTCAGACAGCTCTGAAAACAATAGCAAACTACAGACTGCTCTTATTCCATTGTCTGCAGGGAAGGTTACAACAGCCTTTGCATCAGCCAGAATGCTTTTATTTCTTTAGTGAGAAATGCCTTATCTTTTGACAGACAAGAAAAGCTGAGATGGTTCAGTGTTTCAGATTCAGTTCCAGATTTGCTGATGTTTAAAATTAGCACCTCTGCATTTTTGCTGTGCTGAACTGATGATGTGAAACAACACAATAGAGTGTTTCAGTCTGTGCATCCTGAGATGAGTTGTTCTGTAGTTACCCAGTGTTACTTCTTCCATTAACAGGAGGGAATCCTCCCTAGTTGGCAACAGGATTAGAAACTGTGTGTAGCTCAGATGTAAGCCTGGCTCTTTACCTTTTTAAAGGTTTCGTTTTCTTTATACCCCTTTTCCCAAGTTGTTTGTTGTGAAACGTTCCAGTGAGTGTATGAGAAACGTTTAATTTCCTGCTGATGGGGCGTATCTTTCCATGCAGTTGTGCTTTGACTTATTTTTGGGGAACCCTGGTTTGCTGCTCACATCGTAACATGCCCACATCTCCTTTTAATAATCACTTCAAGTGTGCTGAGCACTTCAGTTTCCTAAGTCAAAAAAAGAGACTCCACAGAGCGTTCTAACTTGCTTTGTTAAACAGTTCAACGCGACTTTATGTTGTTAACTGTGGGGGTATTGTTACTCCACTTTTAGGATGTTTGTACTTACATACATTGTGCACATTTTACCTGGAGCTCAGAAGTTATTCTCTCTAACATTTTGTTCTTGTTGTTTCTCTGTATTTCTAACTCACTTTTACAATCTATACATTTCATTTATGCTTTAGAAAAGAAACATCTGGTAGGTTTTTTTAACGAGAGCTTAGTGTTCATTGATCAGACAAGCAGCAAGGAATCTGCTGTATGGCTGATGATGGCAGGAAAACGAGGTGGTAGTCTCACTAACAATCAGTAAAGTCTGTATAAACTGGTGCTGCCTCATTTTCCAGGTTAGCTGAGCTCAGACTTGCACGCTTACAGGAAAACAAAAATGGTGTTTAAAAATGCCTGACTTGGGAAAAATACTCTTTTGAGACATAGAGATTAGAAACATTTAAAACACTCACACGTCTGCGGTTAAAGATGCTCACTCTTCATCCTCTCATGTCTAGAGCTTTCCTGTTTTAGCTTTGAGGTTCGGTCATCGTGTCGATGCCACTGGTTTTAGTCAGTTTTGTGTCCTGCAGAAATCAATTCATATTGTTCAGATACAACCTTCTAAGAATATTTCTGAAAGTAACACATCAACAAGTTTCTATTTTACACAGCCTGTGGAGCTGGATTTTGGAATTTGCTTTTTTAGTCGTTCTTTTGTGGAAGAGAAATCTTTCAGGCATGAATTGATAGTCCAGATCTTTTCAGGTCTGTCTGTGCTAACCTATGACCTCTGTTCTTAGGAGGTCAACATCTGAGGGCAGGAGATTAAGGCAGTTAAAAGATTGGAATGGGAACTGGAATGGAAAAATTAGCCAGCACATTTTGGGTGGAAAACATCAAAGTCATCAAACAATTTGCTTATTTTAAACTCGGTTTAAGGGTAACAAGCTAATTGTTCTGTGTTTGTTGACGCAAGCAATTTATATTACTTGAGGACATTAACACAGACGAATTTTCTTGGTGTTGGAGGATCACGATGCCTGTTCAGCATAAATACACTCTGTGCTTTGTATACTAGATGCATTTGTGCAACCGTTTTCAGCGCAGTAATGTAGGATCTGATAGTACAGTCTGTATGCGCTTAATTCACTCTGTTTCTCCCACAACACTTTCTGTTGCTTTTTGTAACCCGAATCTTGCTTGTGATCTTCTGGGGACCCTTTGCTCTCACTGGAGAATACAGGTGCTCTCAGGACGTGAGGAGAAAAACGTTGTCGGATCAAAATCTCTTGACTGCGATGCTTAAAAACTTCTGCAAGCACTTCTTTTCGTTACAGCTGTAAGTGTGAATTCCTTCCCAATGCAAACTTGTCACCGAGGAATGTGCTTTCCTAGGTTATAAATTGATTTACAAGAAAACATGGCGCTGCCTGTTTGTTCTTGCCTTAGCTCAAAATTCGTTAGTATATGCTTTTAGAAGAATGAGGACTTAACCTTTCATCTGCACAACTGGTTTCAAAGACGGTGTTATCTCGGAAGAGACACCTTTCCACGTGTGAAAACTATACATGTGACAATTATTAAGGATCTGTGTAGGCAATCACTTTTTTGTCATTTCCTCCATCAATAATGGTGTTTTCAAACGTGCAGTCAATGTGTACATTTAGGGTGTCCTTAATGTAGGCACTGAACATCCTGAGATGGTTTTTCCCCCTTTGTGTATGTTTGTCAGCCATATATGCTGAGATATCAAGAGCATAAACTCCCAGCTGATTCTGTATCTCGTGCTTGTGTCTGTTTATACATAGGCAGGTCTTTGGACTCTTCTTCACACCCCTGGGGACACACAGCTAGTGTTTAACTGCACCTAGCCAAGGCTTGCCAAAACTCTTCAGCCAAAGCCTCGGACAGTTGTGCTTCACAGTCCAACTGGTTGTCATTTTATTTGTGTCTGACAAGTGATGCCTTTTTTTCTCCTTGGTAGAGAGTCACTGTGGAGTTGAAAAGACCATGAGTTTCACAAAGTGATTCTGCACTGGTTTTAAGTACAAAGCAAACCAGGTTTTGGTTGCCTTTTCTGCACTGTGCTGTACAAGCAGCAGAAACATGGATCTCCCGGGTTACTGGACAAGCAGTAGCAGGTTGGATCCGTCCTTGTTACTTTTCCCATAGGGGAACCATGACTCTGGCAGAAATGGGTGCTGTGCCCTCTCTGCACCCACAGCCAGCATTGTGGTCCTCTCCCTGCAGGGCTGCTGGTGCTGATCTCATGGCGCAGAGAGAGTTCAGGGAGTGTAACTAAGAGGAACTAATCCTGCCCAAACCCCAAGGTGTTGGAGCAAAGGGCTGGGGGGGGAGTGGGGGAAGAGGGCTGTGTCTATATGGAGTACAGAACCCTAGGGGCAGCTCGGCGTGAGGGATGTTGTGGTGTCTGCTTGGTGTGGCAGAGCTGTTCCCCACAGCCCAAGCCAGGCCAGCACAGCTCTGCAGCACGGCGTGGTGGGAGCCATGCGAGCCTGTGCTATGCTGTGGCAGCTGGTGTGGGCTGAGCTGAGCTGACTGGGGTGTGCTGCAGGAGCACAAAACCCAGCAGGGAGCTGGATTTCCCCTTCAAGAGGCCAGAGGTGTAAGTAGGCATAGGCAAGACCTTGCAGAGGGTTTGGGGGCTGTCCCGGGCAAGGCCTTTTCTATTCAGCCTTCGTCTGTCAGATCCCACTGGTGGGATCTACCAGATCCCACTGCACACCGGTGCCCCTCAAGAACGATGGTCTGTGCTTCTAGCAGGGCTGCAGCTTGGGATTTTCCTGGTCAGGGAAAGAAAACGGGATGAGAAAAGCAAATCCTACCTATTTGAAATGCTTTGGTGCCGCCATACCATTAATCTGTCAAACTGTACGGTGTGCTGACTGCACAGCCTGAGGGTTGTGCCACCTCTGTGCACCCCTCGGGAGTAGCTCAGGTTTCCCTGTGGAAGATCTATGGCTGGGATAATTAACTGCTTGATAAATAGTAAGATTTGTCTTCATAACCACGTAGAAGTGTGGCCAATAATCACTCCAACGGGAAGAAACTGGGTTTCAGTCGAGGTTAGTGAAATCCTATGGATTTGACAGGGAGGAACTGTGTAAAATGGTCTGTAGTGACAGGACTGACACTGGGGAGATTTAGGTTGGATGCAAGAAAGAAGTTCTCTCCTGTGAGGGTGGTGAGGCCCTGGCACAGGCTGCCCAGAGACGCTGTGGTTGCCCCATCCCTGGCAGTGTTCAAGGCCAGGTTGGACAAGGCTTAGAGCAACCTGGGCTGGTGGGAAGTGCCCCTGCCCATGGCAGGGGGTTGGAACTAGATGATCTTCTAAGGTCCCTTCCAACCCAAACCATCCTGTGATTTTATGTTCCGTTCCTAGCCACTATAGCCTATCCCAGTCACTTCTCCTTGTCTTTTAACCTTCCCTCAGAGCAAGGGATTGGAGGAGAGCAGACTGGCTACCAGCATGACTGAATAATCCTTTATTTTGCCAGGAGTCAGGATTTTCCCCCCACCCCCTTCCCAAATGGAGGAACTCCTAACCCTTACCCCTGCAGGAATTCGTTTGACTTGTGCATGCTGTGTGCAAGTGACTGCAGAGACATTTGTGACTTCTTCCACCCCAGGCCGAGGTCGGATTCATCACTAGCAACTTCAAAGCTCGCATTAAAGATGTGCTGCCTCTTCTGCCTCTGTGCAGCTCCAGCCTTAAGGTGCAGTTTCCCTGCCTTGCACAGTGCGTGCTGCTGGGTCCCTGGAAGGTGGTTTGGCTTCAGGTACAGATGAGTTGCTAAGGCACAGACACGTCGCTGGCATTAATCACTTTTACAGCTTGTGAATGCTGTCAAAACAGTAAATTTAGGGCTTCCATGATTGAAGTTGTGGCTTGGGTATGAACTTGTGATCAAAAGTACAGATAGCTGGCTGTGCTGTGTTGCTGGGCAGAGCCAGTGTGTTTTACCTTGGCCAGTGCCTTGTAATCTGCCGTTGCCTTACACTGGGGTGCCCTTATCTGAGTTGTTCTTGTCTTTCACACATTTTGTTTGTCTGGAGTCTGGAGACGTGAGTTAGGACCCGACTGCTTCCATCAGAGGGATACAGGGCTCCCTTAGCAGTAAGATGTGCCTGTTTAAGTGGCATCATTGTTCTTGCAGGTATTGAAGGTGTGAGCTTATAGGTGCTGTTTCAGGGGAAACCAGCCACTGCGTTTGGTGAACAAACACAGTTCATGGAAGGAAAGGAAAGGAAGCCCTGCCTGTGTTTTATGTGACACGACTTAATGTATCAGCCAGTGAGCTCTGGAAGGAGCCCCTATGGAGAGAGCTGGTGTGGGCTCCTCATGGGGAGTGCGTCAGGCAGGAACCCTCCCTTGGTTTCTGGTGAATGAAACAGGGGTGAGCTGCTGGTCGAGGTCTGCAATGCTCAGCACTCCGGAAGCCTGGATTCACGCCAGTCACTTGTCTCTGCAGTGTAACAGCAGAGTCCATTCCTAGGCTAAGGTCTGAGTCAGTCCATGCTCCTGGCACTGGATGGGTGGTAATGATCTGTAAGGGATACCTCAAGTCCTGTGACGCTAAACTGGAATTTGGGGAAGGCGAAGAGGTTATCAGCTTCCAGAGCAGCTTTCCTCTTCCTCCTCCTCTACCGCTACTTGCTTCAGTGCTGCAGCCTCCTGCCAGGGTGCCATTTGCTGCTTCCTGCCGTTGTGAGGAGTTGCTGCGACTTGTAGCAGCCGCTCACGTTAGTGATAAAATAAGGAACAAAAGGGAAATGTCGATTTTGAACTGCTGATTCCCAGTTACCCCCTATCCTGGTGTCTCATCTGCGGATTAGCTGATGTGGAAACCCTGGAACCCACTCTGCTGAGGCAGATAAGGCGAGGCACGGCTCTTAGCTCATGCACAGCACTTCGCTGACCCAGAAACAGTTGAGCCCATTTTATGCAGTGTGCATCCTTATCCAGCGTGGCCAGGAGTCTCGAGCTGCCTGTGTGAAGGCTTTTGGTGTTACTGTTTGTGTAAACAGTGGCAGGGAGGAGCGCTTTCAAGGGGAGCCAGCCCAGGTGCCCTTGGCTGTGCCCCCAGCTGCCTCGGGCAGGGGGCTGCCAATGTGGGTGCACACTGCAGCCATGCCCGGAGCATGTCTTCACAGCAGCCTTTCCACCAACGTGAGCCATGGAAAACACTTACTGGCTTCAGAAAGCACCTCATGCAGAACTGTTTGGGTTTTAAATCCATTTGCTTGTGTTATTCTCACAGAAGCTGAGCCTTAGACGGGAAGTGTGTGGGTGAGAATATTTGCTGGTGTGGTTTCACCATGCTAAAAGGTGAACAGCGGTCATCTGCTTTGAAGCCACGGTCCAACGTTTTGTGTTTGAAATGCCTGCTCTGTGACTGTTTAAAGCATAACTTAGTTAAACCCACACTAATCTTCCATCTACTCTATCTAGGCAGGTTAGAGCTGTTGAAATGCACACATCCTTTCCGTGCTGCATTGATACTGTTGGAGCAAAAATGTCTTTCGTGTTACTCAGAGGAAAGACACGGGCTCTGTGAATTGCTGTTTCGGGAGCTGGTGACTCTCAATGTAAAGAAAACCCTTTTGTTGTAAGAAATGAGAGTCCATCCAAAGCATTCCTACAGCGGGACGCGTTCCATGAGGGTCTCTGTGTGAGCACCTGAGAAACGATTTTGCCTGTAAAGGGGGCTGGGTGGGCAGCCGAGATAAGGTGTGATGGAAAGGGGGGAAGAATGGGAGCGGCATTGTTGGGGTGGTTTTCGAAGGAAGTGCTGCCGGTGTAGCCCTTTCCATTGCCATGGAGAAGAAGACTGTGTGTGGTGTATGCTGAACCACCTTTCTGTTCCACTGTTGTTCCAGGCTCTCAGAAAACCACCCCAAACAACTCCACTTTGCAGTAAAGTTGTGTTAGTGGATTTTAAACGAGCCTGTTTTCTCACAAACTTCAGATGAGTCGTATCCCAACGGGCCTGGTGTGTCAGGCAAATGCCCCACGCTGCTGTCAGCTGCTTTGTTGGGGGGCAGGGGAAACCTAAGCAACAAAAGACCGTAAACCATTGATACGACTCCTGTGATACAGCAGGGAAAAGAGATTGATTTAGAGCCCACCACAGAGAAGCAGTCGATCCGATGAGTTTACAGGGGAACATTTCTGTGTATTTATTTGTAACAAGAGCAGACATCATCAATTTGCCGACCCTGTGTTATTGGAAGCTTTGCAGCGGGTGGGCTGGGGTCAGTGTGCTGGGGCTATCTGCAACGTGCTTAAAACAAATGGAGGGACCTTGTTGTTCTCACTGAGCTGAAAGTCTCCGAGCTGTGGCACATTGTCACGTGTTGGAAGAGCAATGGATCAATGAGTATTCTTCTTTTGTCTTATCTTTCTTTATTTGGGAGGTGATTTTTTCCTTGGTTAATCTCAAAAAGCTAGTAAAGCCCAGGAAATCCTCAAACTGCTGAGGAACAACAGCCTGCAATTAACTTTCCCAGCATGTCGCCTCTGCACATCACTCTCTCCTCATCCTTCCAAACTTTCGGGGCCTGCTCCTTCCCAGCTGGGGAAGGGGCACAGCCGTATTTTTGCAGCAGTTTGCCCATGGCAGTCCCGTCCGTGACGCAAGTTACTGTTGCATGAAAAGGGCACAGAGTGGTCTGGCAGAAGATAACCCCCCTTGCATTCTAAGTCTCTTTACTGAGGTGCAAGGCTTGGTGCGGCTGGGCAGTGCAGTTTGATTCATGCAGCAGATACACAGTTCTCATGGATTGCCGGGGACAGGGACTGTCTGCAGGGCGGGAAAAGGGAAAGGCACCTGCAAGAAAGTATGTATATAAGTGGTAGAGCACGTGACGTTACAAAATACAGCCTTGCTACCAAAAGTTCAAGAGTAACTCTCTCTGGAGGTTCCGAAGTTTCCCGCAGAAGCGCGTAGTGTGAGTCTCACCCAAAGGCGTCCCGAGGCGGGAGGAGGAGAGGCTTGTTCCCTCGGCTGATCCTGGCACTCGCAGGCAGTGTGCGAGGGAGCTGCCCTGACTTGTTCACAAAGGTGTCTTCCCTCAACACCCTCCTTTCTCCAGCCATTGCCATACCTCTCTTTACCTTCAGGGTGGAGTTTGAGTGACTTTAGTCATCAATGTGTTTATTCAGATTGGTGCAAAATTCTCTGGCCTCGCATTTAAAGGTGGAGCTTCCAAACAAGTCAGGGCGCAGGCTCAGGAGTGGTGACACCTTGGAGATGGACAGACTTTGGGCTGGAGGTGTGTTTTGGTATTAAAATGATGTTATAAAAAGCAAGGGACAGCACTTTGTCAAGGTTTGACAGACCATTGGCTCAGGGTACCAAAAGCGCTGCTGATCAGCTCTAGAGAACCGTCTCGTTGCTGTGTATCGTCACAGAGTGTGACCACAGAGCCTTCACTCTCACTCTGCTCCACACTCCGAGGTGTTTGCAGGGAATTGCTGTTTTGTGGATTTCTCACATACCAGCAGCAGCTGTATCGACCCTGTAAGCCTTCTTGATTTCTCATCTTTCCTTAATTGGTGAACAATGCTGATTTTTAATAGAGGTTTTAATTTCCAGGCCACTTAAATAATTACACCACTGGCCCCACACCATTTCCCAACACACTCAGCAAGAAATAGTCACAGCTGTAAAATGTGTCTGTTTGGTGGTGGTTTTTTGTCATGGATTGGTAGCTGAGGTGTTCTGACTCGCTGTGACTCTGCATGCTGGACACACCACAGATACTCTGATGAAGCTGCTAAATGCTCCAGCCTCTGATTTATTATAACAAGGAGATTTCACTTGACCTCAAATGAATTTTCTGTCAGTGTTATTTCAGGATTCAGCACCTTGGGTGCTAATACCTCATCAGAGTGTTTTCAAAGTTCCCTGTGTTCTCTCCTGCATTCAGCTACAGCTGAAGTGTTAAAGGCTGGTGAACAAAATAGCACAAAGCCCAGCAGTAGCCACGTGAACACAAACGTTCCAGCCATCTCCCTCTCAGAAGGCTCAGGCCGGGTGGAGAGTGGATCTTCAGGAAGGTGGATGTTGAGGAGGATGGATCTTCAGCACATCTTGCATGTGAGTCTGTGACTCACCAGTGAGTTTTTCATCCTTTAAAAACAGAAAGCTGTGCCCCCCAGCCCAGCTGGGTGCAGGGAGTGGGGCTGCACTCCATGGTGAGGCTCCCTTGGGTGTCCTCGGGCCTCTAAAGAAAAACAGGCCAGCTCTATTTCTGCAGGGACTGTCAGAGGAAGGAGGGAAATGCCAGAGGAGCTGGTGCCCAGCACAGGGCTGCTGGCAGGCACTGGCCACTCCTCGGGGTGTGTGCGGGTCCCGGCTGCCTCCTGCCCTGCTGCTGCTGCTTGTCACCCTGTCAGCCAGCCAAGCCAGTTTATTTTCCAGCCACTGGCTGTTTTTTAAATTGCAGCAATTGCAACCTTATAGTTAGTTTCAGCATTTCTTGCTCTTAAAGGCTGAAGCCAGCACGTGCTGTTTCAGAAGGTAAAGGTAAGGCCCTGTGTCAGAAACCACTCCAGCTGATTTTTCATGTGTAGGCTTTCTCGGCAAGGAGTGTTGTATTATACCTGTGTGAAGTGGTTGGTCGTTGTTTCATGCAGTAACATAGTCGTGGTGCCCATTTAGCAGCAATCTGCTGTGAGAGTGCTGCTGGGACTGATTTGGTATGCAGGGTTTGGTGACTGGAGTATTGAAGTGATCCATTAAAATGTATTTGACTGGAGGACAATTAGAAATCAGCAGGTCCATGGCAGCCCAGGAGACTCTTTTGGTCCTGCAGCTGGTGTTGAAGGTACGTCTCACTCATCCCAGCTGCTGCCTGAGCAGGCACATGCCTCTCTGAGCTCCCCTAAGTGTTCATGCCCACCCGTGTCCTCTTGCACTGTCTCACAGCACCATTTTCAAGACGAGTCACTGAAGCCTTCGAAGAGCAAAACAGCTTTGTCTAAGATGCCTATTTCTGCTAGGCCATGGACAGTTTACCTGCCCTTTACAGCAAGACAGGGTAGTTCAGGCAATCTGTTGTGTGTTAATTCTGCAAGAACTGGCCTTTCCTTAGATGTGTTATGAATGTTATTACTGAAAAGGACAGCACATTTATGTCCAGCTTTAAACATCTCCTCTCTGCTTCAACTGCTCAGTTGGCATTTAGTGTATTGTAAAAACACCCCTGTGCCACGTGCCAATACCATGGCGTCTTCCAAAGCATTGAGGTAGCTCAATGGAGCTGTTTGTTTGTCTGATAGCATTCAAAAGGGAAAAACAAAAAAAGGAGTTGGTATGGGGAATGTCCTGAAGAATTATCTCAGTCTCCTGAGATAATTTTTCTCTTTTCTTCCTTTTGCTGTCCCTGTTCGATGTTAACCCTTCCCCAAGAAAAAGTCAGTCATCAGGGTGATCTTAAAGCTTTTTCTCTCAACAGATAATAGCGCAGAGCCACATAAGCCATGAAATCACAGACTGGTAGGATTGGAAGGGACCTTTAGACTTCATCCAGTCCAACCTCCCTGCCCAAGCAAGTCCCTCCTAGATCAGGTCGCACAGGAACGTGTCCAGGCGGGTTTTGAAGACCTCCAGAGAAGGAGCCTCCACACCCTCCCTGGGCAGCTTGGGCCAGGGCTCCCTCACTTATACAGTGACTTACTTTTTCCTTATGTTTCAATGGAACTTTTTGTGTTCCAGCTTCATCCCATCACCCCTTGTCCTGTCACTGGATACAACAGAAAAAAAGAGACGATTCTCTACTTGTCATATATATTGGATTGTCATAAAGCAGCATGAAGAGGCCAGCAGTTGTGCTCACCCTCCTTACTGCTTAGCTCAGTGGAGCTGCTGCTGTGGTGAACGTCTTCAAGGCAGGAGTATTGCCCTTTGAGGAGGGCTAGGGCTAGGATGTGTACCCTAAGGGGGCTTGGACTGGATGTTCTTTCGAGGTCTCTTCGAGCCCTTAAGGTTCTGTGATTCTGTGACTACTGGGGCAAGGAAAACAACCTGACAACTAGAAGAGTGGGTCTGCGTTTGGCTGTGAAATTGAGTACTTGTAGTGCACTGCAGTCATGAGTTTATTGCAATCAATACAGCATGGGTTCTGTTGGAACCTGTGCACTTTTTGCTTGTTCACCTTCCCTGTGTAGTTCTGTGCAAGCACAGATCCGTGTCAAAGGAGGATTTACAAGTGTTTTTTAACCTTGCTGCACGCTCTCTTCTTTCTTCTTTAATGGGTGTTAACATTGCTGTTTTCCTGGAAAGACTGAAGTACAGTGCCCGACAATTCCTCGAGCTGTTCCTTGATTCAAACGTTCATCTTTTTTCTATCATAAAACCGCCCTGGTTCTCCTTCCTGTCAGTGCTCTACTGAAGAAAGGATTCCCCATTAGGATAATTGCCATCTCTGTGTTTGTTGCATTGTTTTGTGGGCCTGAAGCAACCTTGTAAACTGTGGGAGCCTACTGTGAGAAAGACAGTCCTGTGTTAACAAATCTTTCTTGCTTTTCGTTGCTGTGGTTGTTGTTAGGGCTGCTTCTACTGTAACTTCACTTTTAAGGGCTTTTTGTGGTTTCATCATCTCACCAGGTGATTAACATCTGGACTCTTCTGTCGTGTTTAAGTGAATTTCCACCGTGCTTCTGAGGTGAAGAAATACTTGTTATGGTTGCACTAATTTAGGCATTCGAAGAACATGCCAAAATGAGAGTGTTGTTAGCAAGAGCCAGCTCATACATTGTGTATATTTTATGTGCCTGGAGATATGGATGTGTGAGCTTGTGTACACATATCAGGTGCTGTCGGGTTTTGTGGCTGTTGTAACAGGAGCACATGTAGCAGGGGGGACCCAAGAGCTGCAGCACTGTGGATCAAAGGGCTAATAGCATCCCTGAAGGAGAGTGGGGTGAGGAGTATGCCATATGGTATGGTTCCTTGGGAAAGAATGCATTTAAGATCCAGGGGTGTGCCTGTTTTCTTGGTAGGAGTCATTGATGAGTAATGAATATAGAGATGGTAAACAACACTGACTCTAGGCACACCCTTGACTGGCATGTGGACCTGCCAGGAAACACTTCAGACACACCCTGGATTTGGTTGGTAACAAATAAACATCCACAGAATCAGAATCTCAAGGGCTGGAAGGGACCTGGAGAACTAATCCATTGCAACCCCCCTGCCAGAGCAGCACCACCTAGAGCAGGGCACAATGGAACCTAGACTATAATAAATACCACATTTGGGATTTCTCAGACATGGGTGTTGGAGGGGGAGAAAGTAAATCACATAAGGGCTTTTGCTGTTGTTGTGTATCTGACTGCAAGCTTTACTTTCTTACTGTTTTATCCAGAAGGTGGATGGGGAAGCTGAAGGGTAGTTGAGAGGACTGAATGCCACTGGGAGGCGGGGGATCGCTGCTCTGAAAATATCAGAAAGAACTCAGACACTGTTCAATAACTTCCCACTTTTGGGTTCTGTTATAGGGGAAAGAGCTTGATGTTTTGGTCTTAGATCAGGCCGACTGCAGTTTACAACCGATTTAGTATGTCCTTTTACTTCCCATGCTAGGGAAATCAATACTAAAGGACAATGGGGCTTGTACATGTTGTTTTCTTCTTGATTCAAGGGAAGCTTTATGTTCTGTGTCTCGTCGTGGGTTATTCTGTAGTATATGGAGACAGACTAAGGGAAGCAGAGTCCTCAGATTCCACTGGAAAAACCACACAAAGCTCCAAAGTGCAACGTGACATAGAAATGGAAGCAGGTCACTTGAAGTACATTATCACAGTTATCAGGGAATGGCAAGGTTTGTTTTTCTGCTGCTTACTAATTTATGGGGAATGTGTGCTACATTTAATTAATGCTTTCCATAAGGATTATAAAGGTCTGACAGGAAATGACTGTGTGCAAGTTTTGCAATACTGGCAGATGCCATTGGGCTATTGTTATTCGTCGTTGGCCTACTTAAAGTCAAGATGACTAGTGTCTTGCTAATATTGAAGATGCTGATGGTTAGATTTGAAGAGGGAGATGCTGAAGCATCATTTGCTATAGTGGATTTGCAAATGTCAATGTCCATTTTGCAGTCTGTTTGAGAACAATGCATGTTTTATCAATAGCATCGCTTTGGAAGGTAGATTCTGTGGGTAGATTCTGGACTAGACATCTTGATTTTCTACAGACTGGCAGCAACCACTGAACAATGGGTGAAACAGTGCCCTGTTCCTTTCCAGGAATCTTGAGCATTTGAAGTGTTTTGCCATTGGGCTCGAGACAGAAGATGGTGCACTGTTTTGTACATGCAGTTAGTTACAGCTACGGTCTGTTTTAATCCTTAGTTGATTCCACCGGGGCTAAATATTTGTGCAACCACTTTTAAGTGCATTGATGGTGAAGAGAAAGCTAGAAAAGAGAAATCATTGTTTCAGTTCTCTCCAGTACCATGTCTATGCTTTCAGTGTGACTTTAATAAAACAAAGAAACAGAAGCCATAGAGAGCTTAGTGCTGAACATCACTGGCATAGAATCACCATGCCAAAGGCATGTAGTTAGTTGTTGGTATCATGGGTTAGAACTAATGTAATCCAAGGACTGGCATTCCTGGTGCGTGTTACATAGCAAGAGGGTTCAATAAGGGATTGCTGGAGGTTTCTTCCAGACTCTAACTGGAAGACTGTTAGACTGGCTAACAAGGCTAAGAGAAGAGTGTTTGTGGACTTCAGCCATGTCTGAGCGCTAGGGAGGAGGCCTGCCTTGCCCGTGTGGGCTGGAGTGGCTCCTGGGCAGCTGTGTCCCATTGAAGACAGCACCCCGAGTAACCACCACTTGCACATTTTCAAGAGAAAACCAACCAACCCTGTGTTATGACTCTTTGCCAGCTCTTGATGTATTTTCTTCTGAATTGAAACCTAAGTGCCGTTAGGAACCGTCTGCAGCACAAGCACTGCAAAAGCTTGTGTCAGACCCTTGCCTTGGCTGAGGCAGAGGCCGGGGCAGGGGACCTGGCCCTGGGTGAGAGCCTGGCTCGTAACAGGGCACTGCATCCCTCCACCACCATGCTCGGGTTTCCCTGGCTGAAAGCAGCACGTCCATTAGAACACGGTTATATCTGGGGCCAGTATCTCCACTCTGCATGTCTCTTCTTTATGGCCTCGATACAGGTGAAGCCATCCAAGGGTGAATTGAAGCTGCCACAGGGTGAGGAGCAAGGCTGGCGCTGGCGATCGCCTCAGTGTGAGGAGGCTGGTGCTGGTGATTGCCTCAGGATGAGGAGGCTGGTGCTGGTGATCGCCTCAGGATGAGGAGGCTGGTACTGGGATCGCCTCAGGATGAGGAGGCTGGTACTGGAATTGCCTCAGGATGAGGAGGCTGGCGCTGGTGATCGCCTCAGGATGAGGAGGCTGGCGCTGGGATCGCCTCAGGATGAGGAGGCTGGTACTGGGATCGCCTCAGGATGAGGAGGCTGGCGCTGGAATTGCCTCAGGATGAGGAGGCTGGCGCTGGGATCGCCTCAGTGTGAGGAGGCTGCTGATCGCCTCAGTGTGAGGAGAGGCTGGCGCTGGTGATTGCCTCAGTGTGAGGAGAGGCCGGCGCTGGGAACCGCCTCAGTGTGAGGAGGCTGGCGCTGGCGATCGCCTCAGTGTGAGGAGAGGCCGGCGCTGGGATCGCCTCGCCTGCTGCCGTGGCCCCGCGGCCGTGCGGCGCTGGGTGCCTCGCTGCGGCGGGATGGATGCCTGGCTGGCTGTCGCCCTCTGCCGGGGCGGCCCGTGCGGCTGTGAGGGGAGCTGGGATGGCGGCCCCGGGTACGGGCTCCCGGCCGCACGCACCGGGTGGGCTTTTGGCGCCGGGGCGGCAAGGGAGCACCTGCCGAGGGACTGGGAAAGAGATTCTCAAATGTAGCTCGGCCTTCATCAAGAAGGACGCAGGAGCCGCTGCTGTTTCACCAGCAGACACCGTGCCTGCTGGTTCTGAGCCTTCCTGACACAGAAAACCTGAGCTGTCAGCTCCCAGCTCCAGAGGGACAGGGAAGTGCTGGAGAGAGGCCGGCACAGGGCCACCAAGATGATCAGGGGACTGGAGCATCTTTCATATGAGGAAAGGCTGCGGGACCTGGGGCTGTTTAGTCTGGAGAAGAGGAGACTGAGGGGAGATCTCATTAATATTGACAAATATCTCAATGTCAGGAGGTTGGGGCAGCACTTTTTTCTGTTGTATCCACTGACAGGACAAGGGATGATGGGATGAAGCTGGAACACAAACAGTTCCATTGAAACATAAGCAAAAACTGTGTCAGTGCTGAGGTGAGGGAGCCCTGGCCCAGGCTGCCCAGGGAGGGTGTGGAGGCTCCTTCTCTGGAGGTTCCCAAACCCACCTGGACACATTCTTGTGTGACCTGATCTAGGTGGGACCTGCTTTGTCAGGGGGTTGGACTGGATGGTCTCTAAAGGTCCCTTCCAGCACCTACCATGCTGTGATTCTGTGGTGCTGTATTTTATAACCAGTTGCCTGTCTGTCTTTGTTTTCAGATGCTACAAAGGCAGTGGCCTCAACCACCACGCTAAAGAATGTAGTCTACCTCCGCAGCCAAGGAAGCGCCATTACTGTCACATGGTGGCTAACTGCCCCCACAAAACTGTCTCGCAGCAGCCCGCCAGCTCTCAGGGAAGACACGAAGCTGAGCCGCAGCCTTCCACGTCCGCGTTCCCGAGAGAAGGGGGAGGAGCGCACGGCTACTTGTCTCCACCGCACTCTCAGAAAGGCAGGCTGGAGGTCTCGGAGCGCTCGGGCCGGTCACTGCAGGAGGCTTCGTCGAGCAAGCTGTCGGCATCGCCCAAGGAACCCAGCAGAAAGGGGCCTTCTGTGCAGAAAAAGAGAAAAATTTAGAAGTATTTGTCGTAACTTTTCGTTTCCTTTATCCTCTCGGGATGTCTACCTCATGCAAGTACAGGGGAAATATTTTTCATTATCAGTAGCTGACCTGGAATTTTAACTACTGTTGAGGAACTGTGAATATATATTTTTTTTCTTTAATAGACAAATCACTCCAAGCAGAGTTTCACGTGAGCAGGGTGCGCTGCGTTCTGCCTCCTCTGTGTGTGTGTGTGTGTGTGTGAGTGTGCACGCGTGTGTGTGTGGGTGTGTTACGTATCTAGGAGCGTAATTGTTCTTTCCCCATCAGATCGACTCCCCCAAGACATTACTGTGAAGCAATAGGCACAGTATCCACAAACATTCCCAAACTCCTCCCCAGAACCCTTTTTTTCCAAACGTGTTTGAAAAACGACCAAGAGATCTCACTGGGAAACAAACCCGATAAACCCCACGTGGAAGTGAGATCGAGACTGTTACTCCTCTTGTGAACCAAAGGATACTTTCACATTTTAAAGCTGCCATATGGTACTAACGATACTAAGACATCCCCCTTACAGTCAGTTCATTTTCCTTCTCACCTCCACAAAGTACCAAAGCTCGTCCCCTCCCCGTGCTGGGCAGAGCCATGACCCAGCACGGCTCCCACTGCCACCGTCCTTTCCTGGTGAAAGGGGTTCAGAGCTCTGGAAAGGACAATGAATGTGCAGTTTCTGTGCTGGTTTCTCAAAAACCTCTGCTAAGATTGAAGTGGATGTACCTGTAATTGAGATGGCTGTTGTGTAGGGGAGAATGTGTGTTACCGAGTGGGATCAGGAGACCATCCTGTTTAACCCCTTGTGTTCTGTGAATGTTTAGGGGACCTTGGTGGCAGTAGCAGCAGCAGCAGCAGCAACTTCTCATGGTCCCAAGTAGTGCCCCTCGATTTGAAGGGACTTGACCCTTGTTTTCTGTTGAGATGCCATGGAGAGAACTCCCTAGGGATTTTTTGTTGTTGTCTTGTTGTTGTCAGTTCTGACTTTAAAGAAAAGGAAATGCAAAGCTAATGAGGTCCTGGGATAAATAGCTTTTTAAGAATAAAGGTAGATGGGTGCTTGTGGTTGCTCAGCCAGCCTCCCTTGCTGATGACATGACTTTTGTCCAGCCAAGAACAGGTGTCTGCTGCAGACAAGCTCAAATGAGGGGACCTGCAAAACTTGCCAGAAGCCCTGGGCATTGTCTGCTTCTTGTGAGCTGGAGGCTGTCGCTGACCAGCCTCAGTCCGGAGTGTGCTGGGACCACACACCTCTGCATGAAAGAGGAGACAGGTTGGTGGCCTCAGAGCGAGACTCCCTGGGCTGCAGCCCTTGCTCGGGGTTAATAGAGTTGGAGCCTATCAAAACTCCAAGTCGCTTCCCATTTGCAGTTCCGGAGTTACCAAGTCACACGTAAGATAACGTACTCTGACAAATCCCCTTGCGGGTGGAAGTTAATTAGAGAAACCTGTATAATCCTTAACATTGGCAATAAACACAAGCTGTGAAAGCTGGAAGGAGTCGGGTAGGTTTAAGCTCGGATAATCAAACTAAAGAAAGGGCTGCAGCCAGCCTCCGTCCTGCCCGTGGCAAGCGCTTGGCAGCCCACGGTTACAGCAGGGATGCGGCTGGCTCCTGCCCCGTGGCCTGCCCCATCCCGCTTGTCCTGCCAGATGAGACTGTTACTGTTGCTGTGCTGCTGCTGCTGCTGCTTCAGTGAGCAGGCGGCCGTGCTCAGGCGCCTGGGTGAAGGGCAGAGTTTCAAGACAAGTCGTTTGTGTTGAATCCCTTGCCAGCGTCTGCGAGAATCTCAGCGGTTTGTGGTGAAGTTCTCGGTGTGCTAATGCAAAGCTTACCTTTGACGATATTGAATGTGATGTATCTATAGAGAAGAGCTTCCTTGCCTTATGGGAAGGAGAGAGTAAACTTATTTAAGTTATGTAGACAAATCAAAGTGGCGTTGCTTGACCTTCTAGGCGGTGTAAAAACCGGGTTAAACAGCAAAGATGCAAAACTTAGGTCACTTTGAGAATTTAAACCAAAGTTCTTTATAGAAATAGGCAGTTGTGGGTCTGAAAGCTGGTCATTCCCTGTTTATATGCAAGAAGTTCAGAGCTGAGAGATAGAGGAAACGTTTCCAACTTGAGGATTTGTGTGGGTGCTGTTTGAAATCGCCGTGTGCACCGGAGTCAGACTGAACTGCTAAGAGCACATCCCAAACCCTGTCTTCTTGTTGAAAGCTTAAGGTTTTATTTTTATATATTAGAATGTTATCACTATTACATAACATACTAAGGACAAAGAACTTTGCTCAGGGAATATACCATGTCATGTTGTGGGTGTTGTTTTCTTTACGGAATAGTCTACAGACCTGCTTACTCTGAACAAACCAAATAGTCTTAGACCTTTCTATCTCTGTATAAGTGTGATGTACTGATGTTAGTAACTACCTCTGAGTTGACCCGGACCTACGTTTGTGATAATCAGATCTCAGCGTGGCGTGTTGTTAAGTTCCAGTGAAGTGGTGCAGTGGAACCCCGTTGTGAGCGTTTGTGTCTTTACATTCACAGGGTCTGAGCTTCGAGAGAAGCCGGGCAACCACGGCTCCTGCTGGCCTCCGGTGGGAGTTACTGGTGCTCAGCTTCCCTGGGAGCAGGGGGGGGAAACGGGGAGGGGGCTGAAGGGGGTCCCCATGCAGTCTAGCAGCTGCTTTCCTGTGGGAGCTATCTTCAATACCACACTTTTTCTGTTCAGCTCCCATTGAAAAAATACATATGTAAGTTATACCACTGAGTATGAGAGCTACAAGAAAGCAGGAAGATAGATCCCAGCTACTGTAGTAAGTACGTCCTCATGCAATCTATCAGCCAGCACGGCGTCACATTTGCAGCTGCTTTCCTGTGGGAGCTATCTTCAATACCACACTTTTTCTATTCAGCTCCCATTCAAAAAAATACATTTTATCTGTTAAGTTATACCACTGAGTATGGGAGCTACAAGAAAGCAGGAAGGCAGACCACAGCTACAGTAATAAGTAGGTCCCCATACAGTCTATCAGCCAGCACGGTGTCACATTTGCAGCTGCTTTCCTATGGGAGCTATCTTCAATACCACACTTTTTCTCCTCAGCTCCCATTGAAAGAATACATTTGTCAGTTAAGGTATACCACTGAGTATGGGAGCTACAAGAAAGCAGTAAGGTAGATCCCAGCTACAGTAGTAAGTATGTCCCCATACAGTCTATCAGCCAGCACGGTGTCACATTTGCAGCTCCTTTTTTGTGTGACCTATCTTCAATACCACACTTTTTCTGTTCAGCTCCAATTGAAAAAATACATTTGTCTCTTAAGGTATACAACCGAGTATGTGAGCCACAAGAAAGCAGGAAGGCAGACCCAAGCTATAGTAGTAAGTAGGTCCCCATGCAGTCTATCAGCCAGCACGGTGTCACATTTGTAGCTGCTTTCCTGTGGGAGCTATCTTCAATACCACTCTTTTTCTGATCAGCTCCCATTGAAAAAATACATTTGTCTCTGAAGGTATACAACTGAGTATGGGAGCTACAAGAAAGCATTAAGGCAGACCCCAGCTACAGTAGTAAGTAGGTCCCCATGCAGTCTAGCAGCCAGCATGATGTCAACATTTGCAGCTCCTTTCGTGTGGGAGCTATCTTCAAAACCACACTTTTTCTCCTCAGCTCCCATTGAAAAAATACATTTTTCAGTTAAGGTATACCACTGATTATGGGAGCTACAAGAAAGCAGTAAGGTAGATCCCAGCTACAGTAGCAAGTAGGTCCCCATGCAGTCTATCAGCCAGCACGGTGTCACATTTGCAGCTGCTTTCCTATGGGAGCTATCTTCAATACCACACTTTTTCTCCTCAGCTCCCATTGAAAGAATACATTTGTCAGTTAAGGTATACCACTGAGTATGGGAGCTACAAGAAAGCATTAAGGCAGACCCCAGCTACAGTAGTAAGTAGGTCCCCATGCAGTCTATCAGCCAGAACGGTGTCATATTTGCAGCTCCTTTCCTCTGGGACCTATCTTCAATACGACACTTTTTATCCTCAGCTCCCATTGAAAAAATACATTTGTCTCTTAAGGTATACCACTGAGTATGAGAGCTACAAGAAAGCAGGAAGATAGATCCCAGCTACTGTGGTAAGTAGGTCCTCATGCAATCTATCAGCAAGCACGGTGTCACATTTGCAGCTGCTTTCCTATCGGAGCTATCTTCAATACCACACTTTTTCTCCTCAGCTCCCATTGAAAGAATACATTTGTCAGTTACGGTATACCACAGAGTATGTGAGCTACAAGAAAGCAGGAAGGCATACCTCAGCTACAGTAGTAAGTAGGTCCCCATGCAGTCTAGCAGCCAGCACGGTGTCACATTTGCAGCTCCTTTCCTGTGGGAGCTATCTTCAATACCACACTTTTTCTGTTCAGCTCCATTTGAAAGAATACATTTGTCAGTTAAGGTATACCACTGAGTATGGGAGCTACAAGAAAGCAGGAAGATAGATCCCAGCTACAGTAGTAAGTAGGTCCCCATGCAGTCTAGCACCCAGCACGGTGTCACATTTGCAGCTGGTTTCGTGTGGGAGCTATCTTCAATACCACACTTTTTCTGTTCAGCTCCCATTGAAAAAAATACATTTTGTCTGTTAAATTATACCACTGAGTATGGGAGCTACAAGAAAGCAGGAAAGCAGACGCCAGCTACAATAGTAATTATGTCCCCATAGAGTCTATCAGCCAGCACAGTGTCACATTTGCAGCTCCTTTCCTGTGTGACCGATCTTCAATACCACACTTTTTCTCCTCAGCTCCCATTGAAAGAATACATTTGTCTCTTAAGGTATACAACTGAGTATGGGAGCTACAAGAAAGCAGGAAGATAGATCCCAGCTACAGTAGTAAGTATGTCCCCATACAGTCTATCAGCCAGCACGGTGTCACATTTGCAGCTCCTTTTTTGTGTGACCTATCTTCAATACCACACTTTTTCTGTTCAGCTCCAATTGAAAAAATACATTTGTCTCTTAAGGTATACAACCGAGTATGTGAGCCACAAGAAAGCAGGAAGGCAGACCCAAGCTATAGTAGTAAGTAGGTCCCCATGCAGTCTATCAGCCAGCACGGTGTCACATTTGTAGCTGCTTTCCTGTGGGAGCTATCTTCAATACCACTCTTTTTCTGATCAGCTCCCATTGAAAAAATACATTTGTCTCTGAAGGTATACAACTGAGTATGGGAGCTACAAGAAAGCATTAAGGCAGACCCCAGCTACAGTAGTAAGTAGGTCCCCATGCAGTCTAGCAGCCAGCATGATGTCAACATTTGCAGCTCCTTTCGTGTGGGAGCTATCTTCAAAACCACACTTTTTCTCCTCAGCTCCCATTGAAAAAATACATTTTTCAGTTAAGGTATACCACTGATTATGGGAGCTACAAGAAAGCAGTAAGGTAGATCCCAGCTACAGTAGCAAGTAGGTCCCCATGCAGTCTATCAGCCAGCACGGTGTCACATTTGCAGCTGCTTTCCTATGGGAGCTATCTTCAATACCACACTTTTTCTCCTCAGCTCCCATTGAAAGAATACATTTGTCAGTTAAGGTATACCACTGAGTATGGGAGCTACAAGAAAGCATTAAGGCAGACCCCAGCTACAGTAGTAAGTAGGTCCCCATGCAGTCTATCAGCCAGAACGGTGTCATATTTGCAGCTCCTTTCCTCTGGGACCTATCTTCAATACGACACTTTTTATCCTCAGCTCCCATTGAAAAAATACATTTGTCTCTTAAGGTATACCACTGAGTATGAGAGCTACAAGAAAGCAGGAAGATAGATCCCAGCTACTGTGGTAAGTAGGTCCTCATGCAATCTATCAGCAAGCACGGTGTCACATTTGCAGCTGCTTTCCTATCGGAGCTATCTTCAATACCACACTTTTTCTCCTCAGCTCCCATTGAAAGAATACATTTGTCAGTTACGGTATACCACAGAGTATGTGAGCTACAAGAAAGCAGGAAGGCATACCTCAGCTACAGTAGTAAGTAGGTCCCCATGCAGTCTAGCAGCCAGCACGGTGTCACATTTGCAGCTCCTTTCCTGTGGGAGCTATCTTCAATACAACACTTTTTCTGTTCAGCTCCATTTGAAAGAATACATTTGTCAGTTAAGGTATACCACTGAGTATGGGAGCTACAAGAAAGCAGGAAGATAGATCCCAGCTACAGTAGTAAGTATGTCCCCATACAGTCTATCAGCCAGCACGGTGTCACATTTGCAGCTCCTTTTTTGTGTGACCTATCTTCAATACCACACTTTTTCTGTTCAGCTCCAATTGAAAAAATACATTTGTCTCTTAAGGTATACAACCGAGTATGTGAGCCACAAGAAAGCAGGAAGGCAGACCCAAGCTATAGTAGTAAGTAGGTCCCCATGCAGTCTATCAGCCAGCACGGTGTCACATTTGTAGCTGCTTTCCTGTGGGAGCTATCTTCAATACCACTCTTTTTCTGATCAGCTCCCATTGAAAAAATACATTTGTCTCTGAAGGTATACAACTGAGTATGGGAGCTACAAGAAAGCATTAAGGCAGACCCCAGCTACAGTAGTAAGTAGGTCCCCATGCAGTCTAGCAGCCAGCATGATGTCAACATTTGCAGCTCCTTTCGTGTGGGAGCTATCTTCAAAACCACACTTTTTCTCCTCAGCTCCCATTGAAAAAATACATTTTTCAGTTAAGGTATACCACTGATTATGGGAGCTACAAGAAAGCAGTAAGGTAGATCCCAGCTACAGTAGCAAGTAGGTCCCCATGCAGTCTATCAGCCAGCACGGTGTCACATTTGCAGCTGCTTTCCTATGGGAGCTATCTTCAATACCACACTTTTTCTCCTCAGCTCCCATTGAAAGAATACATTTGTCAGTTAAGGTATACCACTGAGTATGGGAGCTACAAGAAAGCATTAAGGCAGACCCCAGCTACAGTAGTAAGTAGGTCCCCATGCAGTCTATCAGCCAGAACGGTGTCATATTTGCAGCTCCTTTCCTCTGGGACCTATCTTCAATACGACACTTTTTATCCTCAGCTCCCATTGAAAAAATACATTTGTCTCTTAAGGTATACCACTGAGTATGAGAGCTACAAGAAAGCAGGAAGATAGATCCCAGCTACTGTGGTAAGTAGGTCCTCATGCAATCTATCAGCAAGCACGGTGTCACATTTGCAGCTGCTTTCCTATCGGAGCTATCTTCAATACCACACTTTTTCTCCTCAGCTCCCATTGAAAGAATACATTTGTCAGTTACGGTATACCACAGAGTATGTGAGCTACAAGAAAGCAGGAAGGCATACCTCAGCTACAGTAGTAAGTAGGTCCCCATGCAGTCTAGCAGCCAGCACGGTGTCACATTTGCAGCTCCTTTCCTGTGGGAGCTATCTTCAATACAACACTTTTTCTGTTCAGCTCCATTTGAAAGAATACATTTGTCAGTTAAGGTATACCACTGAGTATGGGAGCTACAAGAAAGCAGGAAGATAGATCCCAGCTACTGTAGTAAGTAGGTCCCCATGCAGTCTAGCACCCAGCACGGTGTCACATTTGCAGCTGGTTTCGTGTGGGAGCTATCTTCAATACCACACTTTTTCTGTTCAGCTCCATTTGAAAGAATACATTTTGTCTGTTAAATTATACCACTGAGTATGGGAGCTACAAGAAAGCAGGAAGGCATACCTCAGCTACAGTAGTAAGTAGGTCCCCATGCAGTCTAGCAGCCAGCATGATGTCAACATTTGCAGCTCCTTTCCTGTGGGAGCTATCTTCAAAACCACACTTTTTCTCCTCAGCTCCCATTGAGAAAATACATTTTTCAGTTAAGGTATACCACCGAGTATGGGAGCTACAAGAAAGCAGGAAGATAGATCCCAGCTACAGTAGTAAGTATGTCCCCATACAGTCTATCAGCCAGCACAGTGTCACATTTGCAGCTGCTTTCCTGAGGGAGCTATCTTCAATACCACACTTTTTCTGTTCAGCTCCCATTGAAAAAAATACATATGTAAGTTAAGGTATACCACTGAGTATGGGAGCTACAAGAAAGCAGGAGGATAGATACCACCTGCAGTAGTAAGTAGGTCCCCATGCAGTCTAGCAGCTAGCACGGTGTCACATTGACAGCTGCTTTCGTGTGGGAGCTGTCTTCAATACCACACTTTTTCTCCTCAGCTCCCATTGAAAGAATACATTTGTCAGTTAAGGTATACCACTGAGTATGGGAGTATGTGCTCCTGTCCATCTTTCACGTATTAAACAATCTGGACAGCCTAAACACCAAGCTCACTCCAAAACCAAGGTCTTTTCCTTCATGCTTCCTGCCCTCTGCAGTACTAATTCTCTGTGTGATATTCTTATTGGCACTATCCAAAATCAGCCACTCCTTTCTAAACTAGGTCAGAAGTACCCCCACGTCTGTATTTTTATGCTTAATCGGTTTTGTTCAGCTTGGTACCTCGATTTCAATGCCATTACATACTCTGCTCTGTAACTGACACAACTGAAAGCATTTTTCTTTTGATTCTCCTGAATTGGCTTCAAGTTACAGTTGTGACCACGAAAAAATCCCAAAGAATCATTTCTGGGGGGAGGGGGTTCAGTCATGTACAAGGTATGACTGCTTAGTTTGCACAATTTAAGCATAGTGACAACTCACTAGTTCTTAGGTTACCTATTGCCATTAAATATTGATAAAGGAAACAAACACCTTCCAATATCCTGCAAATCTGTGTCTTTTCCCTCCTCATCAACTGTATGTAGCTTTCACAAGAGACCAATGAAAGGGGCAATGCCTTGGGGATGCCTGGGGGAGGGGGAAAAGGCCTTGTCTCATGCCTTGGTTATCTCATCGTGGTTCTGATGAGCTAGGTAAGTCTCAATAAGGTTACAGGTCACTTCACAGAGTCAGTGCCCTGGCATTTTACGGCGTTCTAATGAGCCGTTAAAGTGGAGAAGAGGTAATTAAATATCGTACTCCGGTATAATGTACACAGTACCTTGATTCACAGAACTACACAGGGAAGGTGAACAAGCAAAAAGTGCACAGGTTCCAACAGAACCCATGCTGTATTGATTGCAATAAACTCATGACTGCAGTGCACTACAAGTACTCAATTTCACAGCCAAACGCAGACCCAATATAAAACACTCTTCTAGTTGTCAGGTTGTTTTCCTTGCCCCAGTAGTCACAGAATCACAGAACCTTAAGGGCTCGAAGAGACCTCGAAAGAACATCCAGTCCAAGCCCCCTTAGGGTACACATCCTAGCCCTAGCCCTCCTCAAAGGGCAATACTCCTGCCTTGAAGACGTTCACCACAGCAGCAGCTCCACTGAGCTAAGCAGTAAGGAGGGTGAGCACAACTGCTGGCCTCTTCATGCTGCTTTATGACAATCCAATATATATGACAAGTAGAGAATCGTCTCTTTTTTTCTGTTGTATCCAGTGACAGGACAAGTGCTAACATTAAGCTCACATTTTCTTATGGCTGTTTTTCTTAAAGTCCATACATATTGATTTAAAAAGCATTAAAATGTTAATGGTCAACCAAGCACACGCCACTGAATTCCTAAGAAAGTATTTGAACATGACTCTGGTCCTTGTGAAATAATCGTTTAAGCCTGAAGATCTTGTGCACTAATTCAGCTTTACCTGAAACCCCTCATCCTGCACCAGACTTGTTGCTGTTGCTTTTGCTGAGCATATGATGAAAAGCTACCTATTATTCCTCCTTTTTCAAAAGTGCCATCATCCCCACTGATAATTACTCTGTAGAGGTGCATTCTCAGAGTTTTTGGTTTGAACTGGACCAAACAGGAGTCAGAATCCTGACATCAGAAGTAGAACAAGCATTTCAAAACGTGGCTACAGACTACCCCTTTGGGTAGTCAGCTGGACACAAGGAGACCTGAGCTTTCATTCCCACACTCCCATCTTTTTTGTCTTTGGTGTCAGTGTAATGTAAAACATAGAGGCAATTCAGACTGGGAACCACTCAAATATTAGTCTCTTTTTAGGGCTGGCTCTTACAGAAGAGGTCCTCATCATAGAGACCCACCCCCTTCCCCACCTCTCATCAACCTGATTGTGGGGTCAAGATCCACAGGCCACATCAGTCCTGGGAAATAAAACAGCTCAGGGCGCATTTGCTGACCCTGTGACTAACTAGCCTGATGTGTTCTCACAGCCACACAAGAGTTTAAATAGGTTATCCCTGCAACCAGGACAAAAGCAATCTGCCTATTAGGGCTTAGTCCTTGGTAGTTCTCCATCCACAGCCTGGCAATAGTTGTTTTGCCAAGGCTTAGTTGGCATAAAAGCACTTCATGGACTGCTGGCAACCAGTGCTCAGGCATTTCCCCTGGCCCTGGTAATTTTGCTAATTCAGATGGAGCCAAAGAGTCTTCACATCCCTGAACAGACAGATCAGCAGTGAGGACCTGGGCACAGGATTCTCCATCCATGAAACACACATGATGGGGGGAACAGACAGATTGAGAGCAGTAATCACAGACTGACAGCATGGTAGGGGTTGGAAGGGACTTTTAGAGATCATCCAGTCCAATCCCTGGAGTTATATATGCTGCCTCAGTCTAGAAAGCTGATAGAAAGAGTTTACAGCTTCCTCTTTGGTTTGCTCTTCCTGATCAACCCATCACCAGTGGATGCCATGGTAAGTTTCTGGATGCACACCACTCAGTTTCTGCACCATCTTAAATAATGAGCATAACCCCAACTTTCAAATTAGTGTATCTGAGTCACAGAGCAAGGACAGAAATGATCAAGGATGGAAGAAGAAATAGTTATTGCTTTGGAATTAAATGTAGTCTTGTAAAGGTGGTGACTACTGGTTTAGAAAAGGTGTGGAAAAGTCAACAGCTGAGGCTCAGCAGAGTGCTTTCAGCATGCTTGTAACAAAGGCTGCACTGAAATGCAATTAACTTGGCTGCAACAACAAAAAAATGTCTAAAAAGGCATTTGTGATAAAATATTTGTCTCTGATGACCATATTGAATGTTCATGTGCTTAGTTATCTGCTTACACTCACAAATGGGACGCTCTTGAGAATCTTAGACTAAACTCTAAAGCTTCACAAGATGCTGCACAGCTTTCACTCAGCCGCAAAATAAAGAACAACAGTATATTTTGGCACAGCTTCTCCAAACTAACTGTAAAAAGAACCTCAACTTTCTTTCTTTGGCCCCACTGGCAAAAGTAAACGAAATAGAATGAAGACACGAGAAAACTGGGAAATGTCTCTGTTACTAACATTTTCATGGAGCCTTCAAAGAATTGTAACAATTGCAGAGGGTAAAGAAGGAGACTAGTGGCTAAAAGGAGAAAAGCCAAAGTTCTGTAACTGCACACAGCCATTGCCAGCTAAGAAACAGAAGAGAGTTTAGACTTTCATGAGGCACAAGCGGGTCTGAGGAAAAGAAAACAAGAAACAGAGAACATGAGCCTCACCAGGTCCTATCTCACACTTGATCTCGGTTTTGCTGCCAGCATGCTGGGAACACTTAGCTTTGGAACTGCAGCAATTTTCCTTTGATTGAGTTTGACAGTACACCTGAAGTGCTGTGGTTTGATTGGGTTTTTTTTTAAAGAGGTGTGAAATGGAGTATATGGGAGTCATATGATTTGCCAGCAGGCTTCAGCCCCATAGGGTGTAGAGCTGATAGACACTTTCCAAAGCTGAAGGAGCAATCTTATTGCCATCTTTCTGCATTAGTGCCCCTGAGACCACTGGTGAATCATGAAACTGTATGAAGAGGTCCACAGCAAGTCTGCAGTGCCACGGGCAGTGAGAGAAGGCTGCTCCTCTGGGGAAGGGGGAACAGGAAAGCCTGAGGGGCAGGGGCCTTGAGAACACAGGCACAGAGCAGGCCTGTTGGTGGCAACTAAGGCCAGACAAGCCCATGAGGATGAGGTGGATCCAGGGACAAGCCTGTCACCCATCAGTGTCCAGATAAACAGGCATGGCCATGGCTGCAGCACAGCTGCAATGGAGCTTAAGCTGGGAAGAAGGGTGAGAGCCTCAGCCTAAAAGCAGCTCCCTGGCAAAGGAGCATCAAGCCTCCACTGAGGTTTCATCTAGCAAGCTACCACCTATACTGTCTCCTAAGTTAGCCCTGAGCCCAGCCAGCCACATGCCCAGAAGGGGGGATGCAGACAAGATCGCCCCACACCAGCCATATATCCACTCTAAGTTTTCCCCACATTTCTGTTTTGCTTTTGTCTACAACAGCTCCTTATGGTATCTGTTTCAACACTCTTGTAATCTCCATTCTGCAGACAAGCATCTAAATTACTTTTTTCCTCTCTGCTGCATGTCCAGGCCTTTTTTCTCTTCATTCTTTTAGTGTATCCTATTCGCCCACTAACTTCCCACGCTTCCCTCATGGTTTCACAGTCAGTCTCCCCCACGCATAGTCCCAGTCCCTGCTCCTCACAACGAATAGGAGAGATGCCGCTGCCTCCCACAGATCCCTATGACAGCCCTTCCAGCCAACAGGAACCCTGCTCTTCATTATCTCGTACTTCACATATTGTGGATTACACTGTGATGGCAAATAAATACCAAATAAAGTCTGCCTCCGCTCTTCAGTTCCTAGACTTAGGTTTTTGCCCCTTGAACAGTCCTGATCTCAGGAGACTCTTCCTCCTAATCTATTTTCCCCCTCATCCTGCTCTGGCATTTGTCTTTTTTTTCTCCATTTGACTCAGACAGCTTCTTCCTTCATGCTTTCAGAGTGTTAGCAGTAAGGTCATTAAAAGGACATGAGAGGGTAATTTCTGGTTCTTATTTCCCAAGCAAGAACCTGTCTGGGAAAAGGAGCAGCTAAAAGCCTCCACAGAAAGTTTTCCTTGAGATTCTGCAGCCTGGACAAGGAGGAGGAGCCTGTACATGAACTACCCATCTGCTGTAGAGGACCCAGTGCACATAGGGCTGCTCGGTGTTCACGGTTGGAAGTGACCTGGGGTTTTGTTTTGGATGCAAGGCTTAGTAGATTTTCATAGAATCACAGAATGGTAGGGGTTGGAAGGGACCTTTAGATATCATCTAGTCCAACCCCACTGCCAAAGCAGATCCACCTAGATTTTAGCTGTTAAGATAGTGTGTCAGTGTGTGCAAGCTGGGGTTTGGCAAAGGGTTGTACGGCTCAGCCAGAGCTGGACAGAATACTGGCACAAACGGCATTTCCTTGCCATTACACCAGATTTGAAGTGCCTGCTGGAAATGTTGGGACCTCTAGATCATTGTGAAGAAAACAGCATCTTAACATGGAACAAATGTATGTATTTTTTTAACCTTCTTCATGGAAATAACTGGGAAAAAATGTAAACAGCTCCTGACAGGAGGCATAAACAACTTCCACAGATATAAGCAACTGGAAAGCTGTCTTCTCCTGGGAAATTTTTAGGTATTTTTAGGTAATTTTAGTAATAGCTGACACAAACACACCCACTTATAAAAAAATAACAGTCCACAGCAAAACGGCAGATTAACCTCCGTGCAATCTCCAGAAGTGCCTGCTCAGACCCTGATTAAGCTGGCATAACACAAGAGTAACGAAGGAGCTGGCAACTGGGAGCTGACACTGTCAGGAAAAAAACCCCACAACACGATCAAACAGAATGCCAAGAGGATAAATGTGGAAGGATGGGAAGCCTGCTGCAGCACAAAGCAGTGGGAGACTCTCTGTGGGACAAAGAAATGTACTCTCTGGTCTGAGGAGCTGTGGGGGTGGAATAGGAGCGACCACTCTCAGTCTGTAACGCCTGGCTTTGCACTGGCTTGCAAACGCTGTGAATGTGCTGGAGGTGTTACCCAGAACCTCAGAAATTCCCTTCCCACCATCAGTGTCTCAGCTCCTTCTTTTCACACCTTCAGTGAGTATTTCCCTCAGTAGAAGACACTGTTGCAGATGGCAGACACCGCTTACTGAATGCTTGGGGGATTTTTTTTACAAGGGTGAAAAAGCTTCAGTAGATCTCACTGGCAAAATATTCTATAGAATGATCTTATTACCATTCCAGAAGTTATTTTTGATGGCAGCACAACACAAAACAACTAAATGTTGTGGTTTGCCTTCAGGCTGTTCTCAGTGATGGCCAATGATAGGACAAGGGGCAATGGGTATAAGCTGGAGCAGAAGAGGTTCCAAAGAAACACAAGGAAAAACCTTTCCACTATGATGGTGAGGGAGCACTGGCAGGGGCTGCTCAGATGGGCTGTGGAGGCTCCTTCTCTGGAGACATTCAAACTCACCTGGATGAGCTCCTGTGTGACCTGCTGTAGGTGGTGCTGCTCTGGCAGGGGGCTTGCACTGGATGAGCTTTTGAGGCCCCTCCCAATCCTCGAGATTCTGTGATTGTGTCATTCTGTGTGTGGAAGATATAGCATTAAAAACTGACTTTTATTGACTAATTGACTTTCATTTTTTGCAAAATATCTTCAGTGCTTTTATTTTCTCACCAGGGACAATACATCAAACAGGTCACCTTAGGAAAAAATCTCAGACCTCAAGAAAACACTTAGAACTGTTCAATCTGCATAGGAAGAAACAAATTTCATAGAATCACAGAATGGTTGGGTTGGAAGGGACCTTTAGAGATCATTCAGTCCAACCTCCCTGCAGAAGCAGGGTCACCTAGATCAGGTCACACAGGAACGTGTTCAGTCCCAAGAAGGAGCCTCCACAGCCTCCCTGGGCAGCCTGGGCCAGGGCTCCCTCACCTCACAGTGAAATAGTTTTTCCTTATGTTTAACTGGAACTTTTAGTGTTCCAGTTTCTTTCTGTTACCCCTTGTCCCGTCACTGGATACAACAGAAAGAAGTGACGTCCCAGCCTCACTTCTTCCTTCATCACCAAGTTCTCAGGGAACACCCTGTGAGCAAGCCCAGGAAAAAAAAAACGCTGAAAAACTGAAAGTAATAAAAAAGCCCATGCAGTGTTTCCAACAGCCTTTCAAACTGTTTGCAGTTCAGTTACTTTCTGAGAGAGCTCCATTGTGCTTCTCTTCCACACAGAACTTATTTTATACCAACTTGCTATAAATTACATCATGTCATATGCTGAGGGTACAAATCCAAAGCATGTGGGTCGGTTAAAATAGCTCAGTATAAATGCCAAGAACTCTTCTTCATCTATTAGAAATAAAGAATTAAAGTTCTGACCATGGTTTGGTTTTGATTGTTTGTTTTTCAGAAAAGATCACCCATTCACAAACTCTTAGCAAAATATAGTGAGAGCTGTGGGAGGGTAATATAGCTATACACCCAGCTAGATTTACATACACACACACACACATAGTGCACACTAAATTTTAAGTAATAAACATCAGGAATACTAGCAAAACACAGCTACTGAAATCTTGTCTGGGAAACACGAACAAAGTCGCTTTCTAGGGCCGCACATAGACGTGTCTGAGTGGGATGGCATCATTTGGTGACTCCCTGCATAACACTCTCTCCTGAGCCCTGAAATTATTTCTCTGTCCACCACAAGACCTTTCTCAGCTAAGTAAGGCACGGTGTTTGAAGGCTTGAGAGGCTCCAGAGCTTGCTGAATCACAGGCTAAGAAAACACAATTGTAATGCAATTCGTTATCCATCTCTTTGCTCCCAAACTATTTTTGTACCTCTTCTACAATTCCAGCCAAATCCAACATGAAGGACCCAAAAATACTAAGTGTCGTGAAGAATGCTACTCTGTGTCCCTACCAGAGGAAGGACAGCATGACTTCACCTCCTGCTTGGCTCAGCAGTCAGCTCGTCCTCATCACAAACGCCTGGTGAGCCTGCCAGGGCGCACACCGCTGGGAGCCGTCTCGGTTTTGCTGTGGCATGGAGGAAGTGGGGACTGTTGGAGCCTGTGTAGAGGATGGGTAGGAAAAAAAAAAGGATGTGGAGAGTTAATCCATGGGTAATTAAGCTTTGTTAACACTGCTATGTCTAGAACGACGCACTGCACACACTCGGGTGAAGCACGTTTATGACCGTACGTGAGCTACCGCTGGGTGACTCTGTGGGTTAAGTCACAGAATTATCTAGAAAGGTGAAGCCTTGGGATTAATAAAGTCTCACATGCTGGGAAAGGAACAGGATCGTGGTGCAAGATGGAATGAGCAAGCTCTGGACAAGCTGTCTGTACAACTATAAGCCTGCCTGGTTTGGGGATGTGGCCAGCACATCGTGAGACCCACCACCAGCAGGTCACAGCCACAGCAGGTTAAGCTGGTGTTAAACAGTGTGAGATCCTCCACATGAGAGTGAAAGCTCACCTGCCAGCACCAGATCTGGACTGGACATGCTACACAGGATGAGGCTGGTCCTCGGGGCGCTGGAGCCAAGTGCAACCACCACCATACACAGTACGAGACCAACAGGCTCCTTCGAACACCAGGGATGGGGCCCGGTGGCTGGATGAAGTGAGCGGGGCCCTCCAGGCTGGCACCCAAAGGAAGCGGCCTTCGTACCCTTGCGCACCGGGGTCCACGGGCTGCTGCGCGGCCCGGGCCCGCGCTCTACCGGCACGGCAGGAGGGGCGTCGGCGAAAGACAAAGCCCAGACGGGTGAAGGCGGCGCCGGGAGGGTGGGCGGCGCTGAGGGGGCTGCCCTGAGGGGGTTGCCGGCGGGCGGGCGGCGCTGAGGGGGCTAAGCGTGGGCAGGAGGCTCCCGGGGATCGTGCGGGCGGCTCTGAGGGGGCTAAGCGTGGGCAGGCGGCTCCCGGGGGTCGGGCGGCGCTGAGGGGGCTGCGCTGAGGGGGCTGAGCGCGCGAAGGCGGCTCCCGGGGGTCGGGCTGAGCGCGGGAAGGCGGCTCCCGGGGGTCGGGCGGACGGTGCTGAGGGGACTGAGCGCGGGAAGGCGGCTCCCGGGGGTCGGGCGGGCGGCGGCCCCGCCCCTCCCCGCCCGCTGGGTCGCGCTGCCTTCGAGCGTTCCTCGGCGTGAGCGACCGCCCGAGCCCTCCTGCCGCTGCGGCTCGCCTCTCTCCACCTCCTCCGTTCCATCCTCCCGGCGGGCTCAGGAAGGCAGCCGCCGGCGCAGCCCCGCTTAGCCCGGCCACCATAGCGCGCGGGAGGTAAGCGAGCTCCCTTCACCTCTCCTCCGCCGCGGGTCTCGCCTCGCCGCCGGCGCCGCACCTGCCGGGGCGTGCGCGGGCCCGTGTCCCGCCGCGGCTGTGGGGAGGGAGCGGGCGGGCGGGTTTCTTTCCGAGGCCGGAGCGAAAAGTTGCGCTGGGGCGGAGCGGAGGCGAAGCGGCCCCGCATTGTTGTGCTCGGGCGCGGGTGTTTCCCTGCGCTGCGGGCGGCGGCGTGGCGGGTGTACTTCCGGGTTCGCACCTTTTTTTCCCTCGGCCGCCGCTCCGCGCCCCCTCCTCCGCCGCTGCCTTCGAGGGGAGCCGCTGTCAGCACCTGAGCCGCGGCTCCCCCTCGAGGGCGGGGGGCGGGGAAGGGTGCGGCGGGCAGCGGCCGCACGTCAAACACGGACGACGACGGCAGCCGTAGCGGAGGGACGGGCGAAGGGACGGAGCCTGTCCCCGGCGCCGAGCGGGGTGCGGGGCCGGGAGCCGCCGGCACCGCCGCCCGGGGGCGAGGTAACGGGCGGGCGGCGGCCGCGGGGCCGCTGCGGCAGCCCGACGCCAGGGGGCGGCCCGCGCCCTGCCGCCGCCGGATTGGCGGGGAGCGCCCGGCCGGGCGCCGCGGGCCGGGACCGACCGGCGCGGCGGAAGGCAAGGCCGGCAGCAAAGTGCGCGGACGGCGGCGCCGGGACCCGGCCTGAGGGCGGCCGAGGAGCGGGGAGGATGCGGCGGCGGTGCGCCCCGCAGGGCGCGGGGTCCGACCGCTCGGTGGGAGGGGGCGCGGGGCGTCGCGCGCGGCGGCGTGTGCGCGGTGCGGGGGGCTGAAACGCTGCGCCGTGGCGGGGCCGCCATTTCGAATGTCTCCCTGCCGCGCCGCGGGGAGCGCGGGGTCGCGCCCGGCCGCTGCCCGGCCCCGCCGGCGGCCGCCCCGCGGGGCTGCGCGGAGACGGCCCGTGCGGGGGGAGGGGGCTCGCCGGGTAACGCTCGCGGCCGGCTCTGACGCGGAGTTACCGCTGCCGGCGGGACGCGGGGCGAGGAAGAACAAATAAAAGTGCAGAAGTGCCTCCGAAACGCCTGGTCTGGTCTCACGCCCGCGGGGGAGAGGCGGCGGAGTCGGTTCGGGCGCTTCTTCGCGCCCGCCGGCTGGATACCGGGTGGTGGCTGCATGCCGGAGTGTTGGGCTGAGGCTGCAGCGAAGCATGCAGCGGGTCAGATCAACAGCGACTAAATTAACCTAGCAATAAGCAAACAGCAGAAATGCACGTAAATATCTCGCTCGAGCCGTGACTAAATACGACATCGGCGTAGCTAAATAAATCTAAAACCTCGAGGTTCATTTCAGTGTTTTGTAACGTGGGGGTTTTTGCTTTATCACGAGGGAATTGCCCGTTTTAATCTGATACACGTAGTAAGGTATTTGATTCATTTACTTGTTTCTCTCTCACCGGTTTTTAGCAGTTGAGTTGATTACGTGTTATATTCTTACAGCGATGGGACACAATAGCCGTGCACTCGTCCATTGTGTTTGCAGACTTGGTGCTCCTTCCTTACATAACTGAACTTGCTGTGGTTTGTAAACAGGCCATGTACGGGGCTGGGGAGTTTCTCCCCATCTAGTAGCCTGGTTTGCAATATCACATCTTGAGTAGAAACAATATGAGTAATTGCAGGTGCTGAAAAACGTCCTGTCGCGAGCAAGTCGCCAGATGCTGAAGCAATAATTACAGTTAAATTTGGTTGTCATTCATTTAAATGCAGCTGTGTGTAGTTTCCTTGGTAGCTAGGTATATCCTATTGTACTGAAATGCAGTAGTGCATGTTTACTCTTGCATCGATACCCGTGTGCTGTGCTCTACAAAACTGCAAGTCATTTGTGGTTTTTTTAAAACACACTGAAAACAACCTTAAAGCTTAAGAGGAGACAACCCTGATGAGCTCGTTCAGGAAACTATTTGTAAGATATGCATCCCAGGCATCATCCTATGAACAGTGATGGGTTTTCCCCTTGGTATAGAGTAGTAAGAATTAATATTGAATTAAATTATGACCTTAATTATTAATACAGCAGGAAGCCAAGTTTCCTCTGCTGTACTGAAACAAATCGTGCATGTAATGGCACAAGTAGTGATTAGGGCTGATGTTTGCTCCATATAAGTAGTTGCAAAAAATGCAGCTGTAGTAGAAAATCTGCCTGAGTGTGTATGACAAAAATAGCTGTCTCCCACTGTGCTCTGAAATACATCCTGTGACAGGCGGGTGCTGGTGTCTCAGTTCTATCCAGCCTTCTTTTAATCTGAAAATGTGTTAGCTGGCACGTATTTAAAACTTGAGAAGAGGAAAAATAGTGATAAGTAAATGAAGGAGGATGCACCAAACCCTCTCCCTCCTAGGCCTGCAGGGCTGCAGCCTCAGCTATTGCCAGCTGTTTCCAATCGCATCCTCAGGCGCAGAAATGAGTTTTTAAACCCCAAGCGGGTGTCTTCTCCTTTTGCTCCAGTTCCCAGTAAGCCTTCTATTCCAATCGCAACTTACAGCCCGCGGCAGGCGTTGCCATCGCGGAGCGCTGTGGGTGGGGGATAGCTTCCCAAGGAGACATCTTTCCCTGGGCAGGGAGGGCGGCGGGGTCGGCGTGTGTTGGGCCGGAGCTGCGCGGCGGCGGCCGGAGCTGCGGGGTCGGTGCGGGGCCGGGGCTGCGGCCCCTCCTGCGGCCGGCGTGGCGAGGCGCGGCGCGGCGCTGTCCGTGGTGCTGAAGGCCGCCAGCCATGTTTTCCGCGGCCGGGGGGCGAGGGGCGGCCGCCCCTTGCCCGTCCTGTCGTCGCCGCGGAGTCGTCGCCTGTATTTTTGCGTCGTTCACAAGGAGGGGGGGGGGTCACAGTAGGGAAATGCTTTCACCTAAAGCTTTTGTGTCATGCACTTGTAATCGCTCCGGTACTGCATGCTGGCAGTGATATCCATGGGAGACTTTCCCCCATGGAAAAAGGGCCCTTCCACCAGAGAAAACAATATATCCAAAAACTGAAAGCAAATTGCAAAGCATAGTGTTACATGTATAAAATGGATGCCCAGATGAAAGCAAGAAACTAGGGAGGAACTTGCTGTTTGCTATTTTTAACCACAGGCTCAGTTTATGAAAGGACACTCTGAAAGGTAATATCCAAACAGCACGTCATCCATGCGAACACAGTCACCAGTGGTAGGTGGTACGGGGATGCTTCAGGAGAAAAACAAGTATCCATTATCAGCAGTATGCACACAGGCACAAGACATTTTTTTTCCTTTCTTTCTCTCTGTAGGAAAAGACAGATACATTTTAAAGTGCATGCAATGTAGATGACTCTTTTATTTCTTTCCTAAGTTCACTTTAATGTCCTTCAGCATACCCAGTACATTAAAAGGAAAAAAAAGCTGTTTTTTTCACCCCAGAGACAAGTGTTCATGTTCTGTAATTGCACAGTGGGTGTTTCCAATAAAAAAAAAAAAGCAAACATGCTACTCTGGTTTGATGTGGAGAGGCTGAAAAAAAAGACAGAAAAACACAACCCTGATGTGTTTCACATGGGAGAATAATAATGTTTAAAATGTATGGACTTTTTAGCATTCTGTTTCTAAAAATAGAATAAATTGTTATGCAGGGGCTTCAAATCAAAGGTCAGGGGTGAGAAACGGGGACAAAGGTCATGCAGCTCATTTTCAAGCAATCAGTTTCTAGTGTTTTCACCGTTGAACAAAAGCTTAATTATACAGAAAAATGAGGACTCTAATATTGAACTAGTCGGTTTCAACAGAGAAATGGAGGTACAATTCCCTCTTTTCTTGAATGTGGCTGTAATAGGGAACTATCTGTGCTACTGCTACTGACACAAAAATCAATCTGTCTAGTTTTAAACGTTTAAAACCGTTCCTTAGTTTAGCATTTGATAACCTGAAATTGTATTTAGAATTTGTGCTCGGCAGGGAAGGGAAGAGTGTGGAGCCATTTTCTGCTTTCTCAGTGAGCAAAGAATGAGGTCATTCCCAATGATGCACGGTGTGATTTCAGTAAAGTTAAACTGCAGGTCCGTGCACTTTGGAACTCATGCACATACTTCTTATTTCTAGCAAAGAACTTCCCTTCCTAAAAATCCTGCTTCCAGTCTGCAGCATTCTCCCTGTCATTGTACAGTAAATATACAGCCCAAAACCCCAACTGTTTTAACCAGTATGTGTGTGTGGTTATCATTTTGTAACATGCAGTGTAATATTCCTCCCCTCAGATTCAGGATCTTTAACAGTGTTTATATTTATAGGATCATACTCACACTAAACTATGTTTTGGTAATATTCTAAAGGTCTTTAATAAATATTCTATGGGTAGCATTTTATATTTCCTACAGCACGTTCAGTATTGCAACATCAAAGGATAAGACCCACAAATTACACTGCTGAAATTTGCACACTCACTGCTGGTTTTGAATCACACCCCAGGGTTTTGATTTTCTTTCAAGCACTGTGTCTCCTGTACCTGCTTCAAATAGTGATGTGTGCACCACAGTTAAAGATTTGCATCTTTGGTTTTAGAGACTGAGAACTGTTAGATCTTCCTGTGTTTTGGGTGGTTTTTGTCTGGTTTGAATGAAGGACCTGTCTGCACTAAAGTCTCTTAGAAATGGCCATTGTATGACTTTATTTGTTCAGTGGTTTGAAACAGTGACTCAGTCAGAAGGTATGATGTGCAGGACTGCTGTCCACTCTGGTTAGAATAAGAGAAATGCCATACACCCTGAACCATTCATCATTGTAGGAAAGTGAATATTGGTGTTCAAAATACACTCACTCATCTATTATTTTACTTTTATAAGCTTTGCTTTGGTTGCTTTAATACACAATATCCATAGCAGTATTTGATCATGTCACAAAAGATAAATGACTGTAAAATGCTCTCAAGTAATAATTCAGTGATTAAAAAAAAAAAAAACAACAAATCTTACAAACCAAAAACAAGAAAGAAGATTCTGTATTTTGTAGGTAAAAGGCTTATTTGTTCGTAAAGCAAAAATCCCATGCTGTGTAAGCTCTGTGAAAATAAGTGCGAGGTTAATGTTAAAAAACCTTCAGAAAGGAGGTCTGAACAAACTGTACTAAAGAAGTTGTTACAGGAACAAGTGAAAACCCACAGAATGTATTTTTAAAAATAAAACTTGTTGCAGTGCCATCACTTCTGAGAGGGTGATGTTAAAGTCTTAATTGCTTAGAGTACTTTTGCAGCCTAAACAAAAGAGGTAAGCTGTACCATTTGTTTACAGTACAGATGGTTATGTATTGAGGGAAAAAAATGTACAATTCTGGATTAAAAATGTACCATGTCTACATTGAACATGAGCAATAAACACTCAGCTTAGTGTAATCAGGGGAATGGAAGAAACAGCATTTATTTTTAAACTAAAAAGTGAAATATTGAATTCACCTCATTGCCATAACGGCTCTTTCTTAATTTGGCCTTTAATGTGTATCTTTTTCAGGGCTTTATTTGGCATTGTTTTGTTTGCAAATAGTTTTCCAGTGAGGAAATAAAACCTAACTGTATGTGTATATCTATTTAGATATAGTTTCTCATAGAATTAACTACAAAATAAATCCATAATAGAGCTCTGAAAAATATCTGTGACTTCAGAATTGTAGCTTTTAGAGTTTTTCCTTAAGTAAGTACTGATACTCTTTAATTTTAAAAACACAAAGAAAATTCCATCTGAAAACAAATAATAAGGTCACAAGGTGGTTTTCTCACAGTTTCATTTGCTGTGTAGCAAATCAGTCTGTGGCAAGGTTGATATGCCCATGCTGACAGTAAACTGGGAGCCAAATACTTCAAATGTGAAGCAGAAAGAAAAACAGAACTAGCACGGCGGCGCGTGTCCACACACACACTCACACACACACACATGTCGGTCCGTCCCTCGTCAGCATCCCGCGTGTGCGCGGACTCGCACACACACACACACACACACACACACACACACACACACACACACACACACACACACACACACATACATCTTTTTTCTATCATAAAACCGCCCTGGTTCTCCTTCCTGTCAGTGCTCTACTGAAGAAAGGATTCCCCATTAGGATAATTGCCATCTCTGTGTTTGTGGCATTGTTTTGTGGGCCTGAAGCAACCTTGTAAACTGTGGGAGCCTACTGTGAGAAAGACAGTCCTGTGTTAACAAATCTTTCTTGCTTTTCGTTGCTGTGGTTGTTGTTAGGGCTGCTTCTACTGTAACTTCACTTTTAAGGGCTTTTTGTGGTTTCATCATCTCACCAGGTGATTAACATCTGGACTCTTCTGTCGTGTTTAAGTGAATTTCCACCATGCTTCTGAGGTGAAGAAATACTTGTTATGGTTGCACTAATTTAGGCATTCGAAGAACATGCCAAAATGAGAGTGTTGTTAGCAAGAGCCAGCTCATACATTGTGTATATTTTATGTGCCTGGAGATATGGATGTGTGAGCTTGTGTACACATATCAGGTGCTGTCGGGTTTTGTGGCTGTTGTAACAGGAGCACGTGTAGCAGGGGGGACCCAAGAGCTGCAGCACTGTGGATCAAAGGGCTAATAGCATCCCTGAAGGAGAGTGGGGTGAGGAGTATGCCATATGGTATGGTTCCTTGGGAAAGAATGCATTTAAGATCCAGGGGTGTGCCTGTTTTCTTGGTAGGAGTCATTGATGAGTAATGAATATAGAGATGGTAAACAACACTGGCTCTAGGCACACCCTTGACTGGCATGTGGACCTGCCAGGAAACACTTCAGACACACCCTGGATTTGGTTGGTAACAAATAAACATCCACAGAATCAGAATCTCAAGGGCTGGAAGGGACCTGGAGAACTAATCCATTGCAACCCCCCTGCCAGAGCAGCACCACCTAGAGCAGGGCACAATGGAACCTAGACTATAATAAATACCACATTTGGGATTTCTCAGACATGGGTGTTGGAGGGGGAGAAAGTAAATCACATAAGGGCTTTTGCTGTTGTTGTGTATCTGACTGCAAGCTTTACTTTCTTACTGTTTTATCCAGAAGGTGGATGGGGAAGCTGAAGGGTAGTTGAGAGGACTGAATGCCACTGGGAGGCGGGGGATCGCTGCTCTGAAAATATCAGAAAGAACTCAGACACTGTTCAATAACTTCCCACTTTTGGGTTCTGTTATAGGGGAAAGAGCTTGATGTTTTGGTCTTAGATCAGGCCGACTGCAGTTTACAACCGATTTAGTATGTCCTTTTACTTCCCATGCTAGGGAAATCAATACTAAAGGACAATGGGGCTTGTACATGTTGTTTTCTTCTTGATTCAAGGGAAGCTTTATGTTCTGTGTCTCGTCGTGGGTTATTCTGTAGTATATGGAGACAGACTAAGGGAAGCAGAGTCCTCAGATTCCACTGGAAAAACCACACAAAGCTCCAAAGTGCAACGTGACATAGAAATGGAAGCAGGTCACTTGAAGTACATTATCACAGTTATCAGGGAATGGCAAGGTTTGTTTTTCTGCTGCTTACTAATTTATGGGGAATGTGTGCTACATTTAATTAATGCTTTCCATAAGGATTATAAAGGTCTGACAGGAAATGACTGTGTGCAAGTTTTGCAATACTGGCAGATGCCATTGGGCTATTGTTATTCGTCGTTGGCCTACTTAAAGTCAAGATGACTAGTGTCTTGCTAATATTGAAGATGCTGATGGTTAGATTTGAAGAGGGAGATGCTGAAGCATCATTTGCTATAGTGGATTTGCAAATGTCAATGTCCATTTTGCAGTCTGTTTGAGAACAATGCATGTTTTATCAATAGCATCGCTTTGGAAGGTAGATTCTGTGGGTAGATTCTGGACTAGACATCTTGATTTTCTACAGACTGGCAGCAACCACTGAACAATGGGTGAAACAGTGCCCTGTTCCTTTCCAGGAATCTTGAGCATTTGAAGTGTTTTGCCATTGGGCTTGAGACAGAAGATGGTGCACTGTTTTGTACATGCAGTTAGTTACAGCTACGGTCTGTTTTAATCCTTAGTTGATTCCACCGGGGCTAAATATTTGTGCAACCACTTTTAAGTGCATTGATGGTGAAGAGAAAGCTAGAAAAGAGAAATCATTGTTTCAGTTCTCTCCAGTACCATGTCTATGCTTTCAGTGTGACTTTAATAAAACAAAGAAACAGAAGCCATAGAGAGCTTAGTGCTGAACATCACTGGCATAGAATCACCATGCCAAAGGCATGTAGTTAGTTGTTGGTATCATGGGTTAGAACTAATGTAATCCAAGGACTGGCATTCCTGGTGCGTGTTACATAGCAAGAGGGTTCAATAAGGGATTGCTGGAGGTTTCTTCCAGACTCTAACTGGAAGACTGTTAGACTGGCTAACAAGGCTAAGAGAAGAGTGTTTGTGGACTTCAGCCATGTCTGAGCGCTAGGGAGGAGGCCTGCCTTGCCCGTGTGGGCTGGAGTGGCTCCTGGGCAGCTGTGTCCCATTGAAGACAGCACCCCGAGTAACCACCACTTGCACATTTTCAAGAGAAAACCAACCAACCCTGTGTTATGACTCTTTGCCAGCTCTTGATGTATTTTCTTCTGAATTGAAACCTAAGTGCCGTTAGGAACCGTCTGCAGCACAAGCACTGCAAAAGCTTGTGTCAGACCCTTGCCTTGGCTGAGGCAGAGGCCGGGGCAGGGGACCTGGCCCTGGGTGAGAGCCTGGCTCGTGACAGGGCACTGCATCCCTCCACCACCATGCTCGGGTTTCCCTGGCTGAAAGCAGCACGTCCATTAGAACACGGTTATATCTGGGGCCAGTATCTCCACTCTGCATGTCTCTTCTTTATGGCCTCGATACAGGTGAAGCCATCCAAGGGTGAATTGAAGCTGCCACAGGGTGAGGAGCAAGGCTGGCGCTGGCGATCGCCTCAGTGTGAGGAGGCTGGTGCTGGTGATTGCCTCAGGATGAGGAGGCTGGTGCTGGTGATCGCCTCAGGATGAGGAGGCTGGTACTGGGATCGCCTCAGGATGAGGAGGCTGGTACTGGAATTGCCTCAGGATGAGGAGGCTGGCGCTGGTGATCGCCTCAGGATGAGGAGGCTGGCGCTGGGATCGCCTCAGGATGAGGAGGCTGGTACTGGGATCGCCTCAGGATGAGGAGTCTGGCGCTGGAATTGCCTCAGGATGAGGAGGCTGGCGCTGGGATCGCCTCAGTGTGAGGAGGCTGCTGATCACCTCAGTGTGAGGAGAGGCCGGCGCTGGCGATCGCCTCAGTGTGAGGAGAGGCCGGCGCTGGGAACCGCCTCAGTGTGAGGAGGCTGGCGCTGGCGATCGCCTCAGTGTGAGGAGAGGCCGGCGCTGGGATCGCCTCGCCTGCTGCCGTGGCCCCGCGACTGTGCGGCGCTGGGTGCCTCGCTGCAGCGGGATGGATGCCTGGCTGGCTGTCGCCCTCTGCCGGGGCGGCCCGTGCGGCTGTGAGGGGAGCTGGGATGGCGGCCCCGGGTACGGGCTCCCGGCCGCACGCACCGGGTGGGCTTTTGGCGCCGGGGCGGCAAGGGAGCACCTGCCGAGGGACTGGGAAAGAGATTCTCAAATGTAGCTCGGCCTTCATCAAGAAGGACGCAGGAGCCGCTGCTGTTTCACCAGCAGACACCGTGCCTGCTGGTTCTGAGCCTTCCTGACACAGAAAACCTGAGCTGTCAGCTCCCAGCTCCAGAGGGACAGGGAAGTGCTGGAGAGAGGCCGGCACAGGGCCACCAAGATGATCAGGGGACTGGAGCATCTTTCACACGAGGAAAGGCTGCGGGACCTGGGGCTGTTTAGTCTGGAGAAGAGGAGACTGAGGGGAGATCTCATTAATATTGACAAATATCTCAATGTCAGGAGGTTGGGGCAGCACTTTTTTCTGTTGTATCCACTGACAGGACAAGGGATGATGGGATGAAGCTGGAACACAAACAGTTCCATTGAAACATAAGCAAAAACTGTGTCAGTGCTGAGGTGAGGGAGCCCTGGCCCAGGCTGCCCAGGGAGGGTGTGGAGGCTCCTTCTCTGGAGGTTCCCAAACCCACCTGGACACATTCCTGTGTGACCTGATCTAGGTGGGACCTGCTTTGTCAGGGGGTTGGACTGGATGGTCTCTAAAGGTCCCTTCCAGCACCTACCATGCTGTGATTCTGTGGTGCTGTATTTTATAACCAGTTGCCTGTCTGTCTTTGTTTTCAGTGAGATCCATGCAGAAGAGCACTTCGATCCGCAGGGAAAGTTTTCATCTCACGAGTTTGGAGCAGGGGGCCCGTGGGGCAACATGGCCGAAGGTTAATTTTCTTTTTTTCTATTGTTTTACTATGATTTTCACTCGCTCGTTCGTTCTCTCTAACCCCCCCCCCTTTCCCCCCCTCCCCCTTTAACCCAACTATGCATTACCCTTTTTTAGCAGCTCGCGCAAGGGGGCTTTCTCCTAACTCATTGTTACCCAGCTAAGAAACTGTTCCGTACCACCCACACCGATTCACAACTTGAAAAGCTTTCAGGGGGCTATTGTTTGAATTGTTCCTGTTTGATTAAGCACAGTTGCCGTGGTGGGATGAGAGAAAACGGCCGTACACCTGTCCCAACTTTAATCGAAAGTTTATTCCAAGGAGAGATGGAGACACGGTGCAAAATAGTGGTTTCGGCGCCGCATGTGCAGTAACTAGTTGTGCAATCTACCCAATTTGGCTTATTCTCTCTCCTGCACCCCTTCCCCGACCGGCCTCTCCCCCCTCCCTCGGGTCCTGCGCCTTGCGAGGAGAGACTAATTGGGCTGAGAGTTTTCTGTTGAGAAATGGGATCGGTCTTAAACCAGCAATATTCAAGTAAAGTATCGCGTTCCGGGCTGTAATGTGGCTGAAAGATGGAGTTAAATGGAAAAATGCACGTATGTACAGCAACGTGGGCTGCCCAGGCACAGAGGGCGGGGGAGAGGCTCCGTGCCGCGGTGCTTCCTCCCTCTAACCTCCGGGCATTTTCATTGCCCTTTTTTATTCACGCATTTTGGGGAGAAGTTGCTTGTTTTAGGGCTTAACAAAAAAAAAAATATCTTTCGTCCGTTTGCGTTTGCATTCTTGTTCTGTTCGATTTTTTTTGTTGTCGTTTCCCCCTCGTTCCTTCTGTAGTGACCCCTTCATACAGCGCCAATTCTGTTACCAGAACTTAACTCTATCCTTTGCATCTTGTCCCCCACCTTCCTTCTTTTTCCACCCCCCCTCTCCCCGCACCACTCCCAACCCCCCATCCCTCCCCCCCACGCCTTTCCCTCTTCCTCAGCAGGGGCGAGTAAAGGTGGAGACGAGCCCGGGAAGTTGCCGGAGCAGGAGGAAGAGGAGGAATCCCAGGTTTTGCACGGAACCGGCCATTGCAAATGGTTTAATGAGAGAAAGGGATTTGGGTATATCTCCATGAGCAACCAAGAGGGAAGCCCCTTGGAGTCTCCAGTTTATGTCTTTGTACACCATGTAAGACTCAATTTTTTTCCCCTGCCTTCCATCTCAGGCAGCCACATTTGGCTGAGCTCAGTGGGGCTCCGGTTTCACGCGAAGAGAAGTAAGCTTGGGTTTTTTTTTCCTAGGTCTTTAGGTACATCTGTAATTAAAAGCGTTGCCTCGGATAGTGGTTTTGTTGGCGGTGTACGATTGGAGTAAATAAGGTCTTTAGATTGCGCTTAGTCTCTGTGGCTGGAGGTTTGAGCGAAGGACTGGTGGTGTTTCTTCACACGGTCCTGCTTGGTTAGGAATTGCTCCCGTGCTTTTTGTTTGTTTTCAAATGCCACGCTTTTGTTTTTAACAAGGTTTATCTTTTGTCACCAGACTGATTGTGAGCTGATGTGCCTTTCTTTTGGAAAAGGGGAGGGGAAAAAAAAGGTTTTCAATTAAACTGGATTAAGCTTGGAAAAGGATAAATAAATGTCGGGTTTCATCCAGATAACGTTTGAATACGACTCCAAACGTTTTTCTTGCTTTTTAAAAGCTCATCTGAGATTAGTTAGTGAAATGAAGACATAATTACAGAGTTATTCTGCAGTAATTGGGACCTGGGAGCATCCCTGTGGTGATACTCTGAAGCGTGTGTGTGGTTTGCTTGGTTGGTTTTAAAATACTCCTTCCTAGACAAAAAAAACAAACCCCAAACCTGGTAAAGGTGAAGGAACTGGGACCAATTCTGTTGTGCTGCTGGGGAGAGGAGGGCCGTGTGGCCCTCGGGTTTAGCTTTAAGCAGAGCAGCCTGGACGTGGGAGCTGGCATGAACGCCTTCACGCACGGGAGCCCCAGATGCCAGACACGGACAAAATGACAAAGCTGAGGGAGCTATTCCCAAGCTCTGTGGTGTGGTTTGTGAAGCAGGAGCCCTTCTGTTAGTCTGCAGTTGCAACGACGTCTTCTCTGGGATCAGAAGAGCGCTATCAGCTAGAGAGACCATTTTGGGTCTGGCTAGGGCCATGTTAGGAAGGCAGAAAGGCATCTTAACTTTTTACGTGGTTGGCCATTTTCTGTGACGTTGGCAGTGACGGGGCAGGGGGGTGTTCCACGATTATGCAGTGATTCCCTTTCACTGTTCCCTGTGATGGCTTGGCCATATCTGTGGTAATTCTCATCAGGCTTCTTTAAACAATACACCTTTCATTAGGTTAATTAGAAGGTGACCGAAACATGGGAGGAATGCTGCTGCTGTTGCCGTTGCTCCTTGCTGGGGTGCATTTCTGATCCTACTGTCTTACCCTGGCCCTCAGGGCCTGAATATCAGTCTTACCTGCTTGCATTTGGAATTATCCACAAAGCCTAGAATCCGACAGAGAATGTACCAAATTCTTACACTCACTGCTTTGTACTGGCACGGGAGGTGCTCTCTCCCCCTCCCCCATGCCCCTTGCTGCTGAATGAATGCAGTGCTTATCAAAGGAGGAGCACCCTTCCTCCTGGTTTCCCCTCTTTTCTTCCCTCCTTTCTACCTTTTCAGTTGGTGAAACTGCTCTTTACAGCTCTGTGAATTTACTTCAAGGATAAAATGCCTTTTTTTCCATCCGATTTTCTGTCATTCTGTGTCATTCTTTTTGCTTCCCAAATAATAGAAACTTATGAAGAATGGCAGCGTTGTTAATTAAAAAAACAAATGCATTTAGGAACAAAGATATCCTTAGAGCTGTGGAAATAAAATCCAAGTGCATCCAACTGCACAACAGTGCAATGCATTTAAATGTGAATAAGGTGTGCTGTTCCAAACATGGAAAGCAGTAATGGAGAATAATCAACAAGCATGTGGGAAGCATGAAGTTGTGAGCCCTAAAGGAGGGAACAAGAAGGA
>NW_026908406.1:0-49280 GCF_028858725.1 Colius striatus
TCCTAAACTCCCTCAGGACCCCCCAAACCCCTTTAGGACCCCCCAACCCCCCTCAGGACCCCCCCAAACCCCTTTAGGACCCTCTAAACCCCCTCAGGGCCCCCCCAAACCCCTTCAGCCCCCCCCAGCCCCCCCAAACCCCCTCAGGGCCCCTCCAAACCCCCTCAGGGCCCCCCCAAACCCCTTCAGCCCCCCCCAGCCCCCCCAAACCCCCTCAGGGCCCCCCAAACCCCCCTCGTGACGTCACGGGCCACGTGCTCCAACCCGGAAGTGCCGCCCCCGCCACGCGCCCGACGGGGAGAGCCCCCCCAACGTGGGAGGGGGGGGACACACACACACGACGCCTCAGAGCCCTCCCCCCCCCCCTCCCCGCGACTATCGCGACAGAAGCGGCGGCCGCGACTCACCCGCAGCGGCTCCGCGCTCAAGCCACGCCCCCCCTCGCCACCCCATTGGCTACCGCCATCCCACGTGACCCACAGCGAGCCTCCCCATTGGCTGATCCCCCCCTTGGCGCTGAGCCGCGGGACGAACCATTCCGATTGGGGGGGGGGGGAAGGGGAGGGGCGGGTGAGTTTTGGGGTGTCTGTGGGGGGGGGAGGGGGGGAGACGCGGTTTTGGGGGGCTCAGGGGGGGTCACGGAGGGGTCACACACGTGCGTCTCAGCGAGGCTTTAATGGGCCCGTCCGAAACGCCCCTCCCCCATCTCCCCTCCCCCCCCCCTTTTTGGGAGGGGTCACTTTTGGGAGGGGGGGATCCCCATCCCCCCCAAGCCCCGCCCACTTTGGGGGTGCCCCCCCCCCCCCCAGGCACTAAAGGGGGGGCTCAACCCCCCCCCCCAACTTTGGGGTGGCGGTGGGAGGGGCCAAAAAGAGGCCCCGCCCCCCTTATTTACATATTTACACGCAGGGCAATGGGGGAGGGGCGGAAATTGGGGAGGGAGGGGCACGATCCTGAGGCAAAGGGGAGCGAATCTGGAGTGAATCCGGAGTAGAAGTGGTGTAAACCCGGAGTAAAGGGGGAGGGGAGATGGGGGAGGGGGGGAGGGGGGTGCTGCACAGGCTGGGGAGGGGTAAAGGGGGGAAAAGGGGTTGGGAGGAGCCCCCTGGAGGCATCTGAGGGGTTGGGAGGGGGGTGAGGAGCCTTGGAGTAACCTTGGAGTAAAGTGGGAGTAACCACAGGGAGAGGGGAGTAAACCCAGAGTGACCTTGGAGTAAAGTGGGAGTAACCTCAGAGTAAACCCCCAGAGGAGGAGTAACCTTGGAGTAAAGTGGGAGTAACTACAGGGAGACAAGAGTAAACTGGGAGTAACCATGGGGGAGAGGAGAGTAACCATGGAGTAACCTTGGAGTAACCTTTGGGTGAAGTGGGAGTAAACCCCCCAGGGGAGAGAGGAGTAAGCTCTGAGTAACCTTGGAGTAAAGTGGGAGTAACCCTGGGGGAGAGAGGAGTAACCTTGAAGTAACCTTTGGGTGAAGTGGGAGTAACCTTGGAGTAAACCCCCAGGGGAGAGAGGAGTAACCTTGGAGTAAAGTGAGAGTAACCATGGGGGAAATAGGAGTAACCTTGGAGTAAAGTGGGAGTAATCTCAGAGTAAACCCCCAGGGGAGGGAGGAGTAAGCTCAGAGTAACCTTGGAGTAAAGTGGGAGTAACCATGGGAGAGAGAGAAGTAACCTCAGAGTAAGCTTGGAGTGAAGTGGGAGTAACCTCAGAGTAAACCCCAGGGGAGAGAGGAGCAACCTTGGAGTAAAGTGGGAGTAACCACAGAGTAACCTTGGAGTAAAGTGGGAGTAAACCCCCAGGGGAGAGAGGAGTAGTCTTGGAGTAAAGTGGGAGTAACCTCACAGTAAACTCCCAGGGGAGAGAGGAGTAACCTTGGAGTAAAGTGGGAGTAACCATGGGAGAGAGGAAAGTAACTTTGGAGTAACCTTGGACTGAAGTGGGAGTAACCACAGAGTAAACCCCCAGGGGAGAGAGGAGTAACCTTGGAGTAAATTGGGAGTAACCACAGAGTAACTTTGGAGTAAAGTGGGAGTAAACCCCCAGGGGAGAGAGGAGTAACCTTGGAGTAAAGTGGGAGTAATCTCAGAGTAAACCCCCAGGGGAGAGAGGAACAAGCTCAGAGTAACCTTGGAGTAAAGTGGGAGTAACCATGGGGGAGAGGAAAGTAACCTTGGAGTAAAGTGGGAGTAACCATGGGAGAGAGGAGAGTAACCTTGGAGTGAAGTGGGAGTAACCTCAGAGTAAACCCCCAAGGCAGAGAGGAGTAAGCTCAGAGTAACCTTGGAGTAACGTGGGAATAACCACAGGGAGAGAAGAGTAAACCCAGACTATATCTGGGAGTAACCATGGGGGAGAAGAGAGTAAGCCTGGAGTAACCTTTGGGTGAAGTGGGAGTAACCCCAGAGTAAACCCCCAGGGGAGAGAGGAGTAAGCTCTGAATAACCTTGGAGTAAAGTGGGAGTAACCACAGAGAGAGGAGAGTAAACCCAGAGTAACCTTGGGGTAAAGTAGGAGTAACCATGGGGGAGAGAGGAGTAACCCTGGAGTAACCTTTGGGTCAAGTGGGAGTAACCCCAGAGGAACCTTGGAGTAAAGTGGAGTAACCTCAGAGTAAATGCCAGGGGAGAGAGGAGCAAGCTCAGAGTAACCTTGGAGTAAGCTTGGAGTAAAGTGGGAGTAACCACAGGAAGAGGGGAGTAAACCCAGAGTAACCTTGGAGTAAAGTGAGAGTAACCTCAGAGTAAACCCCCAGGGGAGAGAGGAGTAACCTTGGAGTAAAGGGTGAGTAACCATGGGGGAGAGAGGAGTAACCTTGAAGTAACCTTGGAGTAAAGTGAGACTAACCACAGAGTAAACCCCCAGGGGAGAGAGAAGTAAGCTCAGAGTAACCTTGGAGTAAAGTGGGAGTAACCTGAGAGTAAACCCCCAGGGAGAGAGGAGTAAGCTTGGAGTAAAGTGGGAGTAAGCATGGGAGAGAGGAGAGTAACTTAACCCTGGATTAACCCCAATTAACCCCAAGTAACCCCATATTAACCCACTTAACCCTGGATTAACCCCAATTAACCTCGGATTAACCCTTGATTAACCCACTTAATCCTGGATTAACCTCAGATTAACCCCAATTAACCCTCAGTAACCCCAGATTAACCCTTGATTAACCCACTTAACTCTGGATTAACCTCAGATTAACCCAATTAACCCCAAGTAACCCTAGATTAATCCTTGATGAACTCACTTAACCCTGGATTAACTCCAATTAACCCCAAGTAACCCCATATTAACCCTGGATTAACCCCAATTAACCCCCAGATTAACCCACTTAACCCCAGATTAACCCCAAGTAACCCCGGATTAACCCTTGATTAACCCACTTAACTCTGGATTAACCTCAGATTAACCCAATTAACCCCAAGTAACCCTAGATTAATCCTTGATGAACTCACTTAACCCCAGATTAACCCCAATTAACCCCAAGTAACCCCATATTAACCCTGGATTAACCCCAATTAACCCCAAATAACCCCAGATTAACCCACTTAACCCCAGATTAACCCCAAGTAACCCCAGATTAACCCTTGATTAACCCACTTAACCCCAGATTAACCCTTGATTAACCCACTTAACCCCGGATTAACCCTGGATTAACCCCAATTAACCCCAAATAACCCCAGATTAACCCACTTAACCCCAGATTAACCCCAATTAACCTCGGATTAACCCTTGATTAACCCACTTAACCTCGGATTAACCCTTGATTAACCCACTTAACCCCATATTAATCTCATATTAACCCCAATTAACCCCAGATTAACTCACTTAATGCCAGATTAACCCACTTAATACCAGATTAACCTCAGATTAACCCAATTAAACCCGGATTAACCGTTGATTAACCCACTTAACCCCATATTAACCCCAATTAACCCTAGATTAACCCTTGATTAACCCACTTAACCCCATATTAACCCCAAGTAACCTCGGATTAAGCCTTGATTAACCCACTTAACCCTATAGTAACCTCATATTAACCCACTTAACCCCAGATTAACCCACTTAATACCAGATTAACCTCAGATTAACCCAATTAAACCCAGATTAACCCTTGATTAACCCACTTAACCCCGGATTAACCTCAGATTAACCCCAAGTAACCCCAGATTAACCCACTTAACCCCAGATTAACCCCTAGTAACCCCATATTAACCCACTTAATGCCAGATTAACCCCAATTAAACCCAGATTAACCCTTGATTAACCCACTTAACCCCGGATTAACCTCATATTAACCCCAATTAACCCCAGATCAACCCACTTAACCCCAGATTAACCCCAAGTAACCCCATATTAACCCTGGATTAACCCCAATTAACCCCAAATAACCCCAGATTAACCCCAAGTAACCCCGGATTAACCCTTGATTAACCCACTTAACCCCAAATTAACCCTTGATTAACCCACTTAACCCCGGATTAACCTCATATTAACCCCAATTAACCCAAAGAAACCCCAGATTAACCCTGGATTAACCCCAATTAACCCCAAATAACCCCATATTAACCCACTTAACCCCAGATTAACCCCAAGTAACCTCAGATTAAGCCTTGATTAACCCACTCAACCCCGGATTAACCCTTGATTAACCAATTTAACCCCATATTAACCTCATATTAACCCCAATTAACCTCAGATTAACTCACTTAATGCCAGATTAACCCACTTAATACCAGATTAACCTCAGATTAACCCAATTAAACCCGGATTAACCGTTGATTAACCCACTTAACCCCATATTAACCCCAATTAACCCTAGATTAACCCTTGATTAACCCACTTAACCCCATATTAACCCCAAGTAACCTCAGATTAAGCCTTGATTAACCCACTTAACCCCATATTAACCTCATATTAACCCAAATTAACCCCAGATTAACCCACTTAACACCAGATTAACCTCAGATTAACCCAATTAAACCCGGATTAACCCTTGATTAACCCACGTAACCCCGGATTAACCCCAATTAAACCCAGATTAACCCTTGATTAACCCACTTAACCCCAGATTAACCCCAGGGTAATAACTCCAAAGGCTCCCATGGCCCCGCCCCTCCACAAGCCCCGCCCCCTGGGGGTGGGGGAGGGGCCAATACAGACTCTGCTTTAAACTCTTGCAAAAATAAAGCTCGATGGCACTTTGGGGGGGGGGAAGAGACCCCCAAAATCCATGTCACCCCCCCCAAACAAGTTGAGGGGGGTCTGATGGACCCCCCCTCACCCCAAAATCCAGCAGCTGGGGAGGGGGAGGGGCCAAGTTTTGGGGGATCCCCCCCCCCCCTAGTCCAGGGCTTTGCCCCTCTTGGTGGAGTTTGGGGTCCTTCATCTCCCCTTCCTCCTCACCCCAACTTTGGGGGAGGGTTTGTTTGTCCTTCTCCCAGTTTGGGGGTGTCTCCTCTTCCAGTTTGGGGGGGGGGGGCACCCCCTTTTCTCTCCATCTCCTCCCCCAGCCCCCCCAAATTTGGGGGGTGTGGCAGCAGCAGCCTGTGGGGGGAGCAAAGGGTTAAATGAGGGGGGGGGGGAGAGCACCCCAAATTAAACACATAACCCCCCCCAAAATCACACCCCCCCCTCCAAATCACCCTCACCCCCTTTTTTGGGGGGGGGCCACCCCACTTTGGGGATCCCCCCCAAATTATAGGGGATCCCCCCCCCACTTGGGATAGGGGAGGGGGCTCAGGTTTGGGGGGGTTCCCTCTATTTTAGGGGGGTTCCCCTGCTGTTTAGGGGGGGGGATTCACCCCTTTCTTTCATGGGGAGGGTTTGGGGGGGCTGCACCCCCTATTTTTAGGGGGGTCTCCCTCATTTTGGGGGGGGGGGGGGCTCACCTGGCCTCTGTCAGAACTCAGTGTCGAGCACCTGAAAGGCTGAAGAACCTGGGGGGGGGGGAAGGGAGGGGTTAGGGGGAAGGGGGGGGACCCCCAAAAAGTGGGGGAGACCCCCATAAATTAGGGTCACCCCCAGATTTTGGGGGGTGGGGGGGTCCCCACTTTGATTCTGAGCAACAAGAGGGGGGTGGAGGGGCTGGTTTTGGGGGGGTGGGGCTGGTTTTGGGGGGCAGGGGCTAGTTTTTGGGGTCCCCCTCTGGGTTTTTGGGGGGTCCTGGGGTGTGGGGGAGGGGTTGGGGTGGGGGTCACCCCCAGATTTTGGGGGTGGGGGGGTCCCCACTTTGATTCTGAGCAACAAGAGGAGGGTGGAGGGGCTGGATTTGGGGGGCAGGGGCTGGTTTTGGGGGGCAGGGGCTGGTTTTTGGGGTCCCCCTCTGGGTTTTTGGGGGGTTGGGGGTGTGGGGGAGGGGTTGGGGTGGGGGTCACCCCCAGATTTTGGGGGTGGGGGGGTCCCCACTTTGATTCTGAGCAACAAGAGGAGGGTGGAGGGGCTGGATTTGGGGGGGCAGGGGCTGGATTTGGGGGGCAGGGGCTGGTTTTGGGGGTCCCCTTCGAGTTTTTGGGGGGTCCTGGGGTGTGGGGGAGGGGTTGGGGTGGGGGTCACCCCCAGATTTTGGGGGTGGGGGGGTCCCCACTTTGCTTCTGAGCAACAAGAGGAGGGTGGAGGGGCTGGATTTGGGGGACAGGGGCTGGTTTTGGGGGGGTGGGGCTGGTTTTGGGGGGCAGGGGCTGGGTTTTTGGGGTCCCCCTCTGGGTTTTTGGGGGGTTGGGGGTGTGGGGGAGGGGTTGGGGTGGGGGGTCACCCCCAGATTTTGGGGGTGGGGGGGTCCCCACTTTGATTCTGAGCAACAAGAGGAGGGTGGAGGGGCTGGTTTTGGGGGGGGGTGGGGCTGGATTTGGTGGCAGGGGCTGGTTTTTGGGGTCCCCCTCTGGGTTTTTGGGGGGGTTGGGGGTGTGGGGGCGGGGTTGGGGTGGGGGTCACGCCCAGATTTGGGGGTGCAGGGGCTGACCCGAGGGGGGTGCTGGGTCCTTCTGCAGCTGAATCTCCTTCAGGGCAAAGATTGACGTGGCTGGGGGGGGGAGTGAGTGACGTCACAGGGGGCGTGGCCAAGATAAGCCCCGCCCACCGAGCCCTTGTGATTTGCATAGACCCGCCCCCTTTTCAGCGAAGCCCCGCCCCAAAGCGCCTCCCACCAATAGGCTCCGACCTCAGAGCCCCGCCCCTCTAAGCTCCACCCCCTTTAAGCCCCGCCCTCTTTAAGCCCCGCCCCAGCCCGCTCCCCATTTAAACCCCGCCCCTTTAAACCCCGCCCCTATAAGCCCCGCCCCGTTAGGCCCATCCCCCTTAACCCTCAACCCAAACCCCCTCCCCATTTAAGCCCCACCCCCTCTAAGCCAAGCCCCCTTAATCCCCGCCCCCAGCCCCCTCCCCATTTAAGCCCCGCCCATTTAAGCCCCGCCCCTTAATCCCCGCCCCAGCCCCTCCCCATTTAAGCCCCGCCCCTTTAAGCCCCGCCCCTTAAGCCCCGCCCCTTAATCCGAGCCCCCAAGGCCCCCTCCCCATTTAAACCTGGTCCCTTTAAGCCCCACCCCCTCTAAGCCCCGCCCCTTAATCCCCGTCCCAGCCCCCTCCTCATTTAAGCCCCGCCCCTCTAACCCCCGCCCCTTTAAGCCTCGCCCCAGACTCCTCCCCGTTTAAGCCCCCCTTTAAGCCCCTCCCCTTAATCCCCGCCCCAGCCCCTCCCCATTTAAACCCCGCCCCTTTAACCCCGCCCCCTTAATCCCCAGCCCCCTCCCCATTTAAGCCCCGCCCCTCAATCCCCACCCCAAGCCCCCTCCCCATTTAAACCCCGCCCCCTTAAGCCCCTCCCCCTTAAGCCCCCGCCCCCAGCCCCCTCCCCATTTAACCCTTGCCCCTCTAAGCCCAGCCCCTTAATCCCTGCCCTACCTCCCTCCCCATTTAAACCCCGCCCCTCTAAGCCCCGCCCCTTAATCCCCACCCCAGCCCCTCCTCGTTTAAGCCCCGCCCCTTTAAACCCCGCCCTCTTAAGTCCCCACCCCTCTAAGCCCCGCCTCCAGCCCCTCTAAGCCCCACCCCTTAATCCCCACCCCAGCCCTCTCCCCATTTAAAAACTACCCCTTTAAACCCCGCCCGTCTAAGACCCGCCCCTTTAGCCCCCTCCCCATTTAAGTTCCGCCTCCCTAAGCCCCACCCAGCCCCCCTCCCCATTTAACCCCGCCCCTTTAAGCCCCGCCCCCTTAGGCCCCGCCCTTTAAAGCCCCGCCACTCTAAGCCCCACCCCTTAATCTCCGCCCCAGCCCCCTCCCTATTTAAACTCCGCCCCTTTAAACCCCGCCCCTTTAAACCCCGCCCCTTAATCCCCGCCCCAGCCCCCTCCCCATTTAAGCCCTGCCCATTTAAACCCCACCCCTCTAAGCCCCGCCCCAAGCCCCCTCCCCATTTAAACCCCCTCCTCATTTAATCCCCGCCCCCTAAGCTCCGCCCCTAAAAGCCCCGCCCCTTAATCCCCGCCCCAAGCCCTCTCCCCATTTAAACCCCGCCCCCTTAAGACCTGCCCCTTAATCCCCTCCCCCAGCCCCCTCCCCATTTAAGCCCCACCCCTTTAAACCCCGCCCCTTAATCCCAGTCCCCAACCCCCCTCCCCATTTAAACCCCGCCCATTTAAGCTCCACCCCCTCTAAGCCCCGCCCCTTAATCCCCGCCTCAGTCCCTCCCCATTTCAGCCCCGCCCCTCTAAGCACCACCCCCTTATGCCCCGCCCCTTTAAACCACGCCTCCTTAATCCCCGCCCCTTAATCCCCATCCCAACCCCCTCCCCATTTAAACCCCGCCCCTTAATCCCCACCCCAGCCCCTCCTCGTTTAAGCCCCGCCCCTCTAAGCCCCGCCCCCTTAGGCTTTGCCCCTTAGAGACCCACCACTCTAAGCCCCGCCCCTCTAAGCCCCGCCCCAAGCCCCCTCCCTATTTAAACCCCGCCCATTCAAACCCCATCCCTCTAAGCCCAGCCCCCTTAAGCCCAGCCCCCCTTAAGCCCCGCCACCTCAGGCCCCGTCCCCTTAATCCCAGTCCCCTCCCCATTTAAACCCCGCGACTTTAAACCCCGCCCCATTTAAGCCCCGCCCCTGAAACCCAGACTCCCTCAGGCCCCGCCCCCTTAGGCCCCGCCCCCTTAAGCCCCGCTCACTGTCGGGCAGGGCGCTGACGCGGGGCCCGAGCCCGCAGAAGAAGGGATGAGCCATGGCCGCTGCCGCCGCCACCCGCCGCCGGCCCTCGAACTGCACGAGCCCCGCCCCGGGTGGGCATCGCCCGCCCCCCAAAATGCGTTTGGGGACCCCCCTCCCCACCCCCAATCGCCCTGGGTGGGAGGGGGCGTGGCCAAAGGGGAGGGGGCGGGGCTTAGGGAGGACACGCCCCCTCATATCCTCCCCCGACCCCCCCAAAATGCATCGTGGAGGGGGGTTGGGGACCCCCACTCCCATCCCCAATCGCCCTGAGTGGGAGGGGGCGTGGCCAAAGGGGAGGGGGAGGGGCTTAGGGTGGACACGCCCCCTTCTATCCCAACCCCCACCCCCCCAAACCCCCCCCCAAAATGCATTTGGGGACCCCCCCCTCCCATGCCCAACACCCCTGAGTGGGAGGGGGTGTGGCCAAAGGGGAGGGGCGGGGCTTAGGGTGGACACGCCCCTTCTATCCCCACCCCCACCCGCCCAAAATGCATCGTGGAGGGGGGTTGGGGACCCCCCCTTCCCACCCCCAATCACCCTGAGTGGGAGGGGGCGTGGCCAAAGGGGAGGGGGAGGGGCTTAGGGTGGACACGCCCCTTCTATCCCCACCCACACCCCCCCAAACCCCCCCCCCAAAATGCATTTGGGGACCCCCCCTTCCCACCCCCAATCGCCCTGAGTGGGAGGGGGCGTGGCCAAAGGGGAGGGGCGGGGCTTAGGGTGGACACGCCCCCCTCATATCCTCCCCCGACCCCCCCAAAATGCATCGTGGAGGGGGGTTGGGGACCCCCCTTCCCACCCCCAATCGCCCTGAGTGGGAGGGGGCGTGGCCAAAGGGGAGGGGGAGGGGCTTAGGGTGGACACGCCCCTTCTATCCCAACCCCCACTCCCCAAACCCCTCCCCAACCCCCCCCCAAAATGCATTTGGGGACCCCCCCTTCCCATCCCCAACACCCACAGGGGGAGGGGGCGTGGTCAAAGGGGAGGGGGCGTGGCCAAAGGGGAGGGGGAGGGGCTTAGGGTGGACACGCCCCTTCTATCCCCACCCACACCCCCCCAAACCCCCCCCCCAAAATGCATTTGGGGACCCCCCTTCCCACCCCCAATCACCCCGAGTGGGAGGGGGCGTGGCCAAAGGGGAGGGGGCGGGGCTTAGGGTGGACACGCCCCCTCATATCCTCCCCCGACCCCCCCAAAATGCATCGTGGAGGGGGGTTGGGGACCCCCCTTCCCACCCCCAATCGCCCTGAGTGGGAGGGGGCGTGGCCAAAGGGGAGGGGGCGTGGCCAAAGGGGAGGGGCGGGGCTTAGGGTGGACACGCCCCCATCTATGCCCACTCCCATCCCCCCAAACCCCCCCCAAAATGCATTTGGGGACCCCCCTTCCCACCCCCAATCACCCTGAATGGGAGGGGGCGTGGCCAAATGGGAGGGGGCGTGGCCAATGGGAAGGAGGCGTGGTCAACCGGGAAGGGGGCGTGGCCAGAGGGGAAGGGGGCGTGGTCAACCAGGAAGGGGGCTGGCCAGAGGGGAGGGGCGTGGCCAAAGGGAAGGGGCGTGGCCAAAGGGAAGGGGCGTGGCCAAAGGGGAGGGGGCGTGGCCAATGGGAAGGAGGCGTGGTCAACCGGGAAGGGTGCGTGGTCAAAGGGGGGAAAGGGGCGTGGTCAAGCGCTATGGGGGCGTGTCTTGTCCTGGCCACGCCCCCTCCGCACTCACCTGCAGCAGCTGCCCCAAGAGGGTCGGCGCCGTCCTGGTCTAGGCTGGGGGGGGGGGGGGGGGGGATGGAGAAGTGGGGGGCTCAGACCCCTCCCATGGGGCAGAGACACCCCCCAATATGGGTCTGACCCCCCCACTATGGGGCAGAGACCCCCCCAATATGGGTCTGAGCCCCCCAATATGGGTCTGACCCCCCCCACTATGGGTCTGACCCCCCCCCCACTATGGGGCAGAGACCCCCCCACTATGGGTCTGACCCCCCCACTATGAGTCTGACCCCCCCACTATGGGTCTGACCCCCCCAATATGTGTCTGACCCCCCACTATGTGTCTGACCCCCCCCACTATGAGTCTGACCCCCCACTATGGGTCTGACCCCCCACTATGACTCTGAGCCCCCCCCACTATGGGTCTGAGCCCCCAATATGTGTCTGACCCCCCCAAAATGGCTCTGAGACCCCCCCGCTATGGGTCTGACCCCCCCCACTATGGGGCAGAGACCCCCCCACTATGGGGCAGAGACCCCCCCAATATGAGTCTGACCCCCCCACTATGGGTCTGACCCCCCCCCACTATGTGTCTGACCCCCCCCACTATGTGTCTGACCCCCCCACTATGTGTCTGACCCCCCACTATGGGTCTGAGCCCCCCACTATGGGGCAGAGACACCCCCCCAATATGGGTCTGAGCCCTCCAATATGGGTCTGACCCCCCCACTATGGGGCAGAGACACCCCCCACTATGGGTCTGAGCCCCCCAATATGGGTCTGAGCCCCCCACTATGGGGCAGAGACACCCTCCAATATGGGTCTGACCCCCCCACTATGTGTCTGCCCCCCCCAAATGGCTCTGAGCCCCCCACTATGAGTCTGACCCCCCCACTATGGGTCTGACCCCCCACTATGACTCTGACCCCCCCCACTATGGGTCTGAGCCCCCAATATGTGTCTGACCCCCCCAAAATGGCTCTGAGACCCCCCCCACTATGGGTCTGACCCCCCCACTATGGGGCAGAGACCCCCCCACTATGGGGCAGAGACCCCCCCAATATGAGTCTGACCCCCCACTATGTGTCTGACCCCCCCACTATGGGTGTGACCCCCCCACTATGTGTCTGACCCCCCACTATGAGTCTGACCCCCCCCACTATGGGTCTGAGCCCCCCACTATGTGTCTGACCCCCCCACTATGGGTCTGACCCCCCACTATGGGTCTGACCCCCCCACTATGTGTCTGACCCCCCCACTATGGGTCTGACCCCCCACTATGTGTCTGACCCCCCCAAAATGGCTCTGAGACCCCCCCACTATGGGTCTGACCCCCCCACTATGGGGCAGAGACCCCCCCACTATGGGGCAGAGACCCCCCCAATATGAGTCTGACCCCCCACTATGGGTCCGACCCCCCACTATGAGTCTGACCCCCCACTATGAGTCTGACCCCCCCCACTATGGGTCTGACCCCCCCACTATGTGTCTGACCCCCCCCCACTATGGGTCTGACCCCCCCACTATGTGTCTGACCCCCCCACTATGAGTCTGACCCCCCCACTATGGGTCTGACCCCCCCAATATGACTCTGACCCCCCCCCACTATGGGTCTGACCCCCCACTATGGGTCTGACCCCCCACTATGAGTCTGACCCCCCCCACTATGGGTCTGAGCCCCCCACTATGGGTCTGACCCCCCCCACTATGGGTTCTGACCCCCCACTATGAGTCTGACCCCCCCACTATGGGTCTGACCCCCCCAATATGTGTCTGACCCCCCACTATGAGTCTGACCCCCCCACTATGGGTCTGACCCCCCCACTATGGGTCTGAGCCCCCCAATATGACTCTGACCCCCCCACTATGGGTCTGACCCCCCCACTATGGGTGTGACCCCCCACTATGGGTCTGACCCCCCCCACTATGGGTCTGACCCCCCCACTATGGGTCTGACCCCCCCCACTATGAGTCTGACCCCCCCACTATGAGTCTGACCCCCCCACTATGGGTCTGACCCCCCCACTATGACTCTGACCCCCCCACTATGGGTCTGACCCCCCCACTATGACTCTGACCCCCCCACTATGGGTCTGACCCCCCCAATATGTGTCTGACCCCCCACTATGGGTCTGACCCCCCACTATGTGTCTGAGCCCCCCCCACTATGTGTCTGACCCCCCCACTATGGGTCTGACCCCCCACTATGGGTCTGACCCCCCCACTATGGGTCTGACCCCCCACTATGTGTCTGACCCCCCCACTATGTGTCTGACCCCCCCACTATGGGTCTGACCCCCCCACTATGAGTCTGACCCCCCCACTATGAGTCTGACCCCCCCACTATGGGTCTGACCCCCCCACTATGACTCTGACCCCCCCAATATGGGTCTGACCCCCCACTATGAGTCTGACCCCCCCACTATGGGTCTGACCCCCCACTATGAGTCTGACCCCCCACTATGGGTCTGACCCCCCCCACTATGTGTCTGACCCCCCCACTATGTGTCTGATCCCCCCACTATGGGTCTGACCCCCCACTATGGGTCTGACCCCCCCAATATGACTCTGACCCCCCACTATGGGTCTGACCCCCCACTATGAGTCTGACCCCCCCAATATGACTCTGACCCCCCACTATGTGTCTGACCCCCCCACTATGTGTCTGACCCCCCCCACTATGTGTCTGACCCCCCCACTATGGGTCTGACCCCCCCCACTATGGGTCTGACCCCCCACTATGTGTCTGACCCCCCCACTATGTGTCTGACCCCCCCCACTATGTGTCTGACCCCCCACTATGTGTCTGACCCCCCCACTATGACTCTGACCCCCCCACTATGTGTCTGACCCCCCACTATGAGTCTGACCCCCCCACTATGGGTCTGACCCCCCCACTATGGGTCTGACCCCCCCAATATGACTCTGACCCCCCACTATGGGTCTGACCCCCCCACTATGGGTCTGACCCCCCACTATGAGTCTGACCCCCCCAATATGACTCTGACCCCCCACTATGTGTCTGATCCCCCCACTATGGGTCTGACCCCCCCACTATGTGTCTGACCCCCCCACTATGGGTCTGATCCCCCCACTATGGGTCTGACCCCCCCACTATGTGTCTGACCCCCCCACTATGGGTCTGACCCCCCACTATGGGTCTGACCCCCCCAATATGACTCTGACTCCCCCACTATGGGTCTGACCTTCCCAAAATGACTCTGAGCCCCCCCCAATATGACTCTGACCCCCCCACTATGGGTCTGACCCCCCCACTATGTGTCTGATCCCCCCACTATGGGTCTGACCCCCCACTATGGGTCTGACCCCCCCAATATGACTCTGACCCCCCACTATGGGTCTGACCCCCCACTATGAGTCTGACCCCCCCAATATGACTCTGACCCCCCACTATGTGTCTGACCCCCCCACTATGTGTCTGACCCCCCCCACTATGTGTCTGACCCCCCCACTATGGGTCTGACCCCCCCACTATGACTCTGACCCCCCCACTATGTGTCTGACCCCCCACTATGAGTCTGACCCCCCCACTATGGGTCTGACCCCCCCACTATGGGTCTGACCCCCCCAATATGACTCTGACCCCCCACTATGGGTCTGACCCCCCCACTATGGGTCTGACCCCCCACTATGAGTCTGACCCCCCCAATATGACTCTGACCCCCCACTATGTGTCTGATCCCCCCACTATGGGTCTGACCCCCCCACTATGTGTCTGACCCCCCCACTATGGCTCTGACCCCCCACTATGACTCTGACCCCCCCACTATGGCTCTGACCCCCCACTATGGGTGTGACCCCCCCACTATGTGTCTGACCCCCCCACTATGGCTCTGACCCCCCCACTATGGGTCTGACCCCCCACTATGGGTCTGACCCCCCCACTATGTGTCTGACCCCCCCACTATGGCTCTGACCCCCCACTATGACTCTGACCCCCCCACTATGGCTCTGACCCCCCACTATGAGTCTGACCCCCCACTATGTGTCTGACCCCCCACTATGAGTCTGACCCCCCACTATGTGTCTGACCCCCCACTATGTGTCTGACCCCCCAATATGGGTCTGACCCCCCCACTATGGGTCTGACCCCCCCACTATGTGTCTGACCCCCCCACTATGGCTCTGACCCCCCACTATGGCTCTGACCCCCCCACTATGGGTCTGACCCCCCCACTATGTGTCTGACCCCCCCCCAATATGACTCTGAGCCCCCCCCAATACGGGTCTGAGCCCCCCCAGAGGGCCGCGGCCCCCCCGCACCGCGGGCAGTGCTGCCGCAGCCCCTGCGCCGGGTACTGGGGATACTGGTGCGACTGGAACTCGGCGTTGGCGCCGATCCCCGGCCACGTCTGCTCCGTCGGGGTGCCTGGGGGCGGGGCCAGGGGGCGGGGCCAGAGGGGGCGGAGCCAATGAGGGGGCGGGGCCAAGGACAAGGGGCGGGGCCAGGGACGGGGGCGGGGCCAATGAGGGGGCGGGGCCAGGGACAAGGAGGGGCGGGGCAAAGGACAAGGGGCGGGGCCAAGAACAAGGAGGGGACGGGGCCAGGGACGGGGGCGGAGCCAATGAGGGGGCGGGGAAAGGACAAGGAGGGGCGTGGCCAGGGACAAGGAGGGGCGTGGCCAGGGACAGGGAGGGGCGGGGCCAAGGACAAGGAGGGGGCGGGGCCAAGGACAGGGAGGGGGCGGGGCCAAGGACAAGGAGGGGCGGGGCCAAGGACAGGGAGGGGCGGGGCCAGGGACAAGGAGGGGGCGGGGCCAGGGACAAGGGGCGGGGCCAGGGAAAAGGAGGGGCGGGGCCAGGGACAAGGAGGGGCGGAGTCAATGAGGGGGCGGGGCCAAGGACAAGGAGGGGCGGAGCCAATGAGGGGGCGGGTCCATGAGGGGGCGGGGCCAAGGGGGGCCAGAGAGGGGCGGGGTCAAGGAGGGGGCGGGGCCAATGAGGGGGCGGTGCCAAAGGGGGCGGGGTTAGAGAGGGTGGGGCCAATGAGGGGCGGGATCAGTGAGGGGGCGGGGTCAGAGGGGATAGGGCCAAGGGACGGTGCCAGAGGGGGCGGGGCCAAGGAGGGCGCGGGGCCAAAGGGGGTGGGGCAAGATAGAGTGATGTCAGAGGGGCGTGACCAATGAGGAGGCGGGGTCACGGAGGGGGCGGGACCAGAGGGGGCGGGGCCAATGTAGGGTCGGGGCCAATGAGGGGGCGGAAACACAGAGGGGGCGGGGCCAGGGAGGGGGCGGTGCAAGAGGGGGAGGGCCAGAGATGACGATGTCAGAGGGGCGTGGCCAATGAGGGGGTGGGGTCAATGAGGGGGTGGGGTCAATGAGGGGGCGGGGTCAGAGGGGAGAAGGCCATGGGACGATGCCAGAGGGGGCGGGGCCAAGGGGGGGCGGGGTCAATGAGGGGGCGGGGCAAGATGGGGGCGTGGTCACGGAGGGGGCGGGGTCAGAGGGGACAGGGCCAAGGGACAGTGCCAGAGGGGGCGGGGCCAAGGAGGGGGCGGGGCCAAAGGGGTGTGGCAGGGGGCGGGGGGTCAATGAGGGGGCGGGGTCGGGGAGGGGCGGGGTCAATGAGGGGGCGGGGTCAGAGAGGGCGGAGCCAATGAGGGGCGGGGACAAGGGGGCGGAGCAACGGAGGGGGCGGGGCAAATGAGGGGCGTGGCCAAATGGGGCGTGGCAAGAAAGGGCGGGGCAGGGAGTGGGCGGGGCCACGGACAAGGAGGGGGCGGAGTCAGGCGAGCCCTGAACGCCCCCAAATCGCCCCCAACCCCCCCCAAATCCCCCCAAACTGCCCCCAAATCCCCTCAAACCTCCCCAAATCCCCCCAAATCGCCTCCAATCCCCCCAAATGCCCCCCAAATCACCCCCAAATCCCTCCAAACTCACCCAAATCACCCCCAAACCTCCCCAAACCTCCCCAAATCCCCCCAAATACCCCCCAAATCCCTCCAAATTGCCTCCAAATCCCCCCAAATCCCCCCAAACCTCCCCAAATCCCTCCAAATTGTCCCCAAATCCCCCCATATCCACCCCAAATCCCCCCAAACCTCCCCAAACCCCCCAAATTGCCCCCAAATCCCTCCAAATCCCTCCAAATCCCCTCCAAACCCCCCCAAATCTCCCCCAAATCCCTCCTAATCCCCCCAACCCCCCCAAACCCCCCCAAATACCCCCCAAATCCCTCCAAATTGCCTCCAAATCCCCCCAAACCCCTCTAAATCCCCCCCAAGTTGCCCCTAAATCCCCTCATACCCCCCTAAATCTCCCCCAAATCCCCCCCAAACCCCCCCAAATCCCCTCATACCCCCCTAAAATCCCCCAAATCCCCCCCAAACCTCCCCAAATCCCCCCATATCCCCCCAAATCCCCCCATATCCCCCCCAAATCGCCCCCAAATCCCCCCAAATCACCTCCAAATCGCCCCAACAGCCCCCCAAATCCCTCCAACCCCCCCGAAATCCCCCCAACCCCCCCAAATTGCCCCCAAACCCCCCCAAATCCCCCCCAAATCCCTCCAAATTGCCCCCAAATCCCCCCAAATCACCCCCAAATTGCCACCAAATCCCCCCAAACCTCACCAAATCCCCCCAACCCCCCCAAACTGCCCCCCAAATCCCCCCAAATCCCCCCAAACCTCCCCAAATCCCCCCAACCCCCCCAACCCCCCCAAATTGCCCCCAAACCCCCCAAATCACCCCCAAATCCCTCCAAACTCCCCCAAACCCCCCAAACCTCCCCAAATCGCCCCCAAACCCCCCCATATCCCCTCCAAATCCCCCCCAAATCGCCCCCAAATCCCTCCAAATCCCCCCAACCCCCAAATCCCTCCAAATCGCCTCCAACCCCCCCCAAACCCCCCCAAATCCCCTCATACCCCCCTAAATCTCCCCCAAATCCCCCCAAACCCCCCCGAAATCCCCCCAACCCCCCCAAATTGCCCCCAAACCCCCCCAAATCCACCCCAAATCCCTCCAAATTGCCCCCAAATCCCCCCAAATCACCCCCAAATTGCCACCAAATCCCCCCAAACCTCACCAAATCCCCCCAACCCCCCCAAACTGCCCCCCAAATCCCCCCAAATCCCCTCAAACCTCCCCAAATCCCCCCCAAACCTCCCCAACCCCCCCCAAATCGCCCCCAAACCCCCCCAAATCCCCCCAACCCCCCCAACCCCCCCAAATTGCCCTCAAACCCCCCAAATCGCCCCCAAATCCCTCCAAACTCCCCCAAACCCCCCAAACCTCCCCAAATCGCCCCCAAACCCCCCCATATCCCCTCCAAATCCCCCCCAAATCGCCCCCAAATCATCCCCAAACCTCCCCAAATCCCCCCCAAATCCCCCCCAAGTCCCCCCAAACCTCCCCAAATCCCCCCCAAATCCCCCCAAATCCCTCCAAACCCCCCAAATCGCCCCAAATCCCTCCCAAATCCCCCCCAAATCCCCCCCAAATCCCCGCAAATCGCCCCCAAACCCCCCAAATCCCCCCAAATCCCCCAAACCCCCCCAAATCGCCACCAAATCACCCCCAAATCTCTCCAAACGCCCCCAAATCCCCCTCAAATCCCCCCAAATTGCCTCCAAATCCCCCTCAAATCCCTCCAAATTGCCCCCAAATCCCCCCAAATTCCCCCAAACCCCCATAAACTGCCCCCCAAATCCCCCCAAATCCCCCCATATCCCCCCAAATCGCCCCCAAATCATCCCCAAACAGCCCCATATCCCCCCATATGCCCCCAAATCGCCCCCAAACCCCCCAAATCCCCCCAAATACCCTCCAAATCCCCCCCAAATCCCCCCAAATCCCCCCAAATCCCCCCAAATCGCTCCAAATTGCCTCCAAATCCCCCCCAAACCTCCCCAAATCCCCCCAAACCCCCCCAAACCTCCCCAAATCCCTCCATCCCCCCCAAATTCCCCCCAAATCGCCCCCAAATCGCCCCAAATCGCCTCCAAATCGCCCCATATCCCCTCCAAATCCCCCCCAATCCCCCCAAATCCCCCCCAAACCCCCCCAAATCCCCCCAAATCCCCCCAAATCGCCCCCAAATCCCCCCAAATCCCTCCCAAACCCCCCCAAATCCTCCCCAAATCCCCCCAAATCCCCCCAAACCTCCCCAAATCCCCCCAAATCCCCCCGAAATTGCCCCCAAACCCCCCCAAATCCCCCCAAATCCCTCCAAATTGCCCCCAAATCGCCCCAAACCCCCCCAAATCCCCCCAAATTGCCCCCAAATCCCCTCATACCCCCCTAAATCTCCCCCAAATCCTCCCCAAACCCCCCCAAACCACCCCAAATCCCCCCAAATCACCCCAAATCCCTCCAAATCCCCCCACATCCCCCCCAAATCCCCCCAAATCACCCCCAAATCCCTCCAAACTCCCCCAAATCCCCCCCAAACCTCCCCAAATCCCCCAAATTGCCTCCAAATCCCCCCCAAACCTCCCCAAATCCCTCCAAATCGCCCCAAATCCCCCCAAATCCCCCCAAATCCCCCCAAATCCCCCCAAATCCCCCCAAACCCCCAAAACATCCCCAAATCCCCCCCAAATCCCACCAAATCCCCCCAAATCCCCCCAAATCCCCCCCAAATCCCCCCAAATCCCCCCTAAATCGCTCCAAATCCCTCCAAATCCCCCCAAATCCCTCCAAATCCCCCCATATCCCTCCATATCCCCCCCAAATCACCTCCAAATCGCCCCATCAGCCCCCCAAATCCCTCAAACCCCCCAAAACATCCCCAAATCCCCCCCAAATCCCACCAAATCCCACCAAATCCCCCCAAATCCCCCCCAAATCCCCCCTAAATCGCTCCAAATCCCCCAAATCCCCCCCAAATCCCCCCAAATCCCCCCAAATCCCTCCCAACCCCCCCAATTCCCCCCCAAATCCCTCCAAATCCCCCCTAAATCCCCCCAAACCCCCCAAACCCCCCCAAATCCCCCCAAATCCCCCCAAATCCCTCCCAACCCCCCAAATCCCCCCCAAATTGCCCCCAAATCCCCCCCAAATCCCCCCAAATCCTCCCAAATTGCCCCCAAATCCCACCAAATCCCCCCAAACCCCCCCAAATCCTCCCCAAATCCCCCCAAATCCCCCCAAACCCCCCAAAACATCCCCAAATCCCCCCCAAATCCCCCCAAATCCCACCAAATCCCCCCAAATCCCCCAAATCCCCCCCAAATCCCCCCAAATCGCCCCCAAACCCCCCCAAATCCCCCCAAATCCCCCCAAATCCCTCCCAACCCCCCCAAATCCCCCCCAAATCCCTCCAAATCCCCCCAAATCCCTCCCAAACCCGCCCAAATCCTCCCCAAATCCCCCCAAACCTCGCCAAATCCCCCCAAATCCCCCCCAAATTGCCCCCAAACCCCCCCAAATCCCCCCAAATCCCTCCAAATTGCCCCCAAAGCCCCCCAAATCCCCCCCAAACCCCCACAAATCACCCCCAAATCGCCCCCAAACCCCCCATATCCCCTCCAAATCCCCCCATACCCCCCCCAAATCCCCCCAAATCCCCCCATATCCCCCCATATCCCCCCCAAATCACTTCCAAATCGCCCCAACAGCCCCCCAAATCCCTCCAACCCCCCCAAATCGCCCCCAAATCATCCCCAAACCCCCCCAAATCCCCCCCAAACCCCCCCAAACCCCCCAAATTGCCCCCAAATCCCCCCCAATCCCCCCAAATCCCCCAAACCCCCCAAACCCCCCCAAATCCCCCCCAAATCCCCCCTAAATTCATCCCAAATTGTCCCCAAATCCCCCCAAATCGCCCCCAAATCCCCCCCAAATCGCCTCCAAATCGCCCCAAATCCCCCCAAATTGCCTCCAAATCCCCCCCAAACCCCCCCAAATCCCCCCAAATCGCCCCCAAATCCCCCCCAAATCGCCTCCAAATCGCCCCAACAGCCCCCCAAATCCCTCCAACCCCCCCGAAATCCCCCCCAACCCCCCAAATCGCCCCCAAACCCCCCCAAATCACCCCCAAATTGCCACCAAATCACCCCAAACCCCCCCAAATCCCCCCCAAATCCCTCCAAATTGCCCCCAAATCCCCCCAAATCCCCCCAAATCTCCCCCAAATCCCTCCAAATCCCCCCGACCCCCCCAAATTGCCCCCAAATCGCCCCCAAACCCCCCCAAATCCCCCCCAAACCCCCACAAATCCTCCCATATCCCCCCCAAATCCCCCCAAATCCCCCCATATCCCCCCATATCCCCCCAAATCACCTCCAAATCGCCCCAACAGCCCCCCAAATCCCTCCAACCCCCCCAAATCGCCCCCAAATCATCCTCAAACCCCCCCAAATCCCCCCCAACCCCCCAAATCCCTCCCAAACCCCCCCAAATCCTCCCCAAATCCCCCCAAATCCTCCCCAAATCCCCCCAAACCCCCCCAAATCCCCCCAAATCCCTCCAAATTGCCCCCAAAGCCCCCCAAATCCCCCCCAAACCCCCACAAATCACCCCCAAATCGCCCCCAAACCCCCCATATCCCCTCCAAATCCCCCCATATCCCCCCAAATCCCCCCATATCCCCCCATATCCCCCCCAAATCACTTCCAAATCGCCCCAACAGCCCCCCAAATCCCTCCAACCCCCCCAAATCGCCCCCAAATCATCCCCAAACCCCCCCAAATCCCCCCCAAACCCCCCCAAACCCCCCAAATTGCCCCCAAATCCCCCCCAATCCCCCCAAATCCCCCCAAACCCCCCAAACCCCCCCAAATCCCCCCCAAATCCCCCCTAAATTCATCCCAAATTGTCCCCAAATCCCCCCATATCCCCCCAAATCCCCCCAAACCCCCCAAACCCCCCCAAATACCCCCAAATCGCCCCCAAATCCCCCCCAAATTGCCTCCAAATCGCCCCAAATCCCCCCAAATTGCCTCCAAATCCCCCCCAAATCGCTCCAAATCCCCCCAAATCCCCCCCAAATCCCCCCAAATCCCCCCCAAACCTCCCCAAACCCCCCCAAATCCTCCCAAATCGCCCCCAAATCCCCCCCAAATCGCCTCCAAATCGCCCCAAATCCCTCCCAAATCGCCCCCAACCCCCCCAATTACCCCCAGCCCCCCCCAAATCCCCCCCAAATCCCCCCCAAACGGTACCCAGGAGGCGGAAGATGAAATGCAGCTGCTCCTGCACCGTGGAGCCCGGGAACAGCGGCCGCCCCGTCACCATCTCCGAGAAGATGCAGCCGACCCCCCTGCGGCACCCCAAAACCCAGGGAGGCCCTCCCCAAGCTCTGGGGCACCCCAAAACCCGGGGAGACCCCTCCCACCGGCTCTGGGGCACCCCAAAACCCGGGGAGACCCCTCCCACCGGCTCTGGGGCACCCCAAAACCCGGGGAGACCCCTCCCACCGGCTCTGGGGCACCCCAAAACCCGGGGAGACCCCTCCCACCGGCTCTGGGGCACCCCAAAACCCGGGGAGACCCCTCCCACCGGCTCTGGGGCACCCCAAAACCCGGGGAGACCCCTCCCATCGGCTCTGGGGCACCCCAAAACCCGGGGAGACCCCTCCCACCGGCTCTGGGGCACCCCAAAACCCGGGGAGACCCCTCCCACCGGCTCTGGGACACCCCAAAACCCAGCCAGAGCCCTCCCACCGGCTCTGGGACACCCCCAAATCCAGGCAGAGCCCTCCCACCGGCTCTGGGACACCCCAAAACCCCGGGAGACCCCTCCCACCGGCTCTGGGGCACCCCAAAACCCAGCCAGAGCCCTCCCACCGGCTCTGGGACACCCCAAAACCCGGGGAGACCCCTCCCACCGGCTCTGGGACACCCCAAAATCCAGCCAGAGCCCTCCCACCAGCTCTGGGACACCCCAAAACCCGGGGAGGCCCTCTCACCGGCTCTGGGGCACCCCAAAATCCAGCCAGAGCCCTCCCACCGGCTCTGGGACACCCCAAAACCCGGGGAGGCCCTCTCACCGGCTCTGGGGCACCCCAAAATCCAGCCAGAGCCCTCCCACCGGCTCTGGGACACCCCAAAACCCAGCCAGAGCCCTCCCACCGGCTCTGGGGCACCCCAAAACCCAGCCAGAGCCCTCCCACCGGCTCTGGGGGCACCCCAAAATCCAGCCAGAGCCCTCCCCTGGCTCTGGGACACCCCCAAATAGGAACAGACCCCTCCCCGGCTCTGGGACACCCCCAAATCCAGGCAGAGCCCTCCCCCAGCTCTGGGACACCCCCAAATTCGGGGAGACCCCCTACAATCTGAGACACCCCCAAATCCAGGCAGAGCCCTCCACTGGCTCTGGGACACCCCCAAATCCGGGGAGACCCCCCAAATCCGGAGAGACCCCTCCCACCGGCTCTGGGGCACCCCAAAACCTGGGGAGACCCCTCCCCAAGCTCTGGGACACCCCAAAACCCGGGGAGACCCCTCCCACCGGCTCTGGGGCACCCCAAAACCCGGGGAGACCCCTCCCACCGGCTCTGGGGCACCCCAAAACCCGGGGACACCCTCCCACCGGCTCTGGGGCACCCCAAAACCCGGGGACACCCCTCCCCTAGCTCTGGGGCACCCCAAAACCCGGGGAGACCCCTCCCTGAGCTCTGGGGCACCCCAAAACCCGGGGAGACCCCTCCCACCGGCTCTGGGGCGCCCCAAAACCCGGGGAGACCCTCCCCAAGCTCTGGGGCACCCCAAAACCCGGGGACACCCTCCCAATGGCTCTGGGACACCCCAAAACCCGATGAGACCCCTCCCCTAGCTCTGGGGCACCCCAAAACCCGGGGAGACCCCTCCCACCGGCTCTGGGACACCCCAAAACCCGGGGAGACCCTCCCCTAGCTCTGGGGCACCCCAAAACCCGGGGAGACCCCTCCCACCGGCTCTGGGGCACCCCAAAACCCGGGGAGACCCCTCCCTCAGCTCTGGGGCACCCCAAAACCCGGGGAGACCCCTCCCACCGGCTCTGGGGCACCCCAAAACCCGGGGAGACCCTCCCTCAGCTCTGGGGCACCCCAAAACCCGGGGAGACCCCTCCCAAAGGCTCTGGGGCACCCCAAAACCCGGGGAGACCCTCCCACCGGCTCTGGGGCACCCCAAAACCCGGGGAGACCCCTCCCTAAGCTCTGGGACACCCCAAAACCCGGGGAGACCCCTCCCACCGGCTCTGGGGCACCCCAAAACCCGGGGAGACCCCTCCCCTAGCTCTGGGACACCCCAAAACCCGGGGACACCCTCCCTCAGCTCTGGGGCACCCCAAAACCCGGGGAGACCCCTCCCTCAGCTCTGGGGCACCCCAAAACCCGGGGACACCCTCCCACCGGCTCTGGGGCACCCCAAAACCCGGGGAGACCCCTCCCACCGGCTCTGGGGCACCCCAAAACCCGGGGAGACCCCTCCCACCGGCTCTGGGGCACCCCAAAATCCAGCCAGAGCCCTCCCACCGGCTCTGGGGCACCCCAAAACCCGGGGAGACCCCTCCCTAAGCTCTGGGGCACCCCAAAACCCGGGGAGACCCTCCCCAAGCTCTGGGGCACCCCAAAAACTTGAGGAGGCCCCTCCCACCGGCTCTGGGGCACCCCAAAACCCGGGGAGACCCCTCCCACCGGCTCTGGAGCACCCCAAAACCCGGAGACACCCTCCCACCGGCTCTGGGGCACCCCAAAACCCAGGGAGGCCCTCCCACCGGCTCTGGGGCACCCCAAAACCCGGGGAGACCCCTCCCTCAGCTCTGGGGCACCCCAAAACCCGGGGAGACCCCTCCCTCAGCTCTGGGGCACCCCAAAACCCGGGGACACCCTCCCTCAGCTCTGGAACACCCCAAAACCCGGGGAGACCCCTCCCCAAGCTCTGGGACACCCCAAAACCCGGGGACACCCTCCCACCGGCTCTGGGGCACCCCAAAACCCGGGGAGACCCCTCCCTGAGCTCTGGGGCACCCCAAAACCCGGGGAGACCCCTCCCACCGGCTCTGGGGCACCCCAAAACCCGGGGAGACCCCAAAATGACCCCCCCAGACCCCAAATGACCCCCCCACCCCCAAATGACCCCCCCAGACCCCCATGTGACCCCCCCAGACCCCATGTGACCCCCCCAGCCCCAAATGACCCCCCCAGACCCAAAATGACCCCCCCAGACCCCCAAATGACCCCCCCAGATCACCAAATGACCCCCCCAGACCCCAAATGACCCCCCCAGAGCCCAAATGACCCCCCCAGACCCTCTGTGACCCCCCCAGACCCCCAAATGACCCCCCCCAGAACCCAAATAACCCCCCCAGACCCCCAAATGACCCCCCCAGACCCCCAAATGACCCCCCCAGAGCCCAAATGACCCCCCCAGACCCTCTGTGACCCCAAATGACCCCCCCAGACCCCCCAAATGACCCCCCCAGCCCCTAAATGACCCCCCCAGACCCCATGTGACCCCCCCAGACCCCCAAATGACCCCCCCAGACCCCCCAAATGACACCCCCAGCCCCCCCAAATGACCCCCCCAGGCCCCCCAAATGACCCCCCAGCCCCCCCAAATGACCCCCCCAGACCCCCCAAATGACCCCCCCAGACCCCAAATGACCCCCCCAGACCCCCAAATGAACCCCCCAGCCCCATATCACCCCCCCAGACCCCCAAAATGACCCCCCCAGCCCCAAATGACCCCCCAGACCCCCATGTGACCCCCCAGACCCCCCAAATGACCCCCCCAGACACCAAATGACCCCCCCAGACCCCAAATGACCCCCCCAGAGCCCAAATGACCCCCCCAGACCCTCTGTGACCCCAAATGACCCCCCCAGACCCCCAAATGACCCCCCCAGCCCCATATGACCCCCCCAGACCCCCCAAATGACCCCCCCAGCCCCTAAATGACCCCCCAGACCCCAAATGACCCCCCCAGAGCCCAAATGACCCCCCCAGACCCTCTGTGACCCCAAATGACCCCCCCAGACCCCCAAATGACCCCCCAGACCCCAAAATAACCCCCCCAGACCCCCCAAATGATCCCCCCAGACCCCCAAATGACCCCCCAGACCCCAAAATAACCCCCCCAGACCCCCCAAATGATCCCCCCAGACCCCCCAAATGACCCCCCCAGACCCCATGTGACCCCCCCACACCCCAAATAACCCCCCCAGCCCCCAAATTACCCCCCCAGACCCCCAAATGACCCCCCCAGACCCCCATGTGACCCCCCCCAGACCCCCAAATAACCCCCCCAGACCCCCCAAATAAAGCCCCCAGCCCCAAATGACCCCCCCAGCCCCCCAAATGACCCCCCCAGCCCCAAATGACCCCCCCAGACCCCCAAAATGACCCCCCCAGACCCCAAATAACCCCCAAATGACCCCCCAGCCCCCCAAATGACCCCCCCAGACCCCAAATGACCCCCCCAGACCCCCAAAATGACCCCCCAGACCACCAAATGACCCCCCCAGCCCCAAAATGACCCCCCCAGACCCCCAAATGACCCCCCCAGACCCCAAATGACCCCCCCAGACCCCCAAATGACCCCCCCAGCCCCAAAATGACCCCCCCAGACCCCCAAATGACCCCCCAGACCCCAAATGACCCCCCCAGGCCCCAAATGACCCCCCCAGACCCTAAAGGACCCCCCCAGACCCCCAAATAACCCCCCCAGACCCCCCAAATAACCCCCCCAGCCCCAAATGACCCCCCCAGACCCCCATGTGACCTCCCCAGACCCCCAAATGACCCCCCCAGACCCCCAAAATGACCCCCCCAGACCCCCAAATAACCCCCCAGACCCCCATGTGACCCCCCCAGACCCCCCAAATGACCCCCCCAGACCCCCAAATAACCCCCCCAGACCCCCCATGTGACCCCCCCAGACCCCAAATGACCCCCCCAGAGCCCACATGTGACCCCCCCAGCCCCATATCACCCCCCCAGACCCCCAAAATGACCCCCCCAGACCCCCAAATGACCCCCCCAAGACCCCCAAATGACCCCCCCAGCCCCAAATGACCCCCCCAGACCCCCAAAATGACCCCCCCAGACCCCAAATGACCCCCCAGTCCCCAAATGACCCCCCCAGACCCCCCAAATGACCCCCCCAGACCCCCCAAATGACCCCCCAGCCCCTAAATGACCCCCCCAGACCCCAAATGACCCCCCCAGCCCCTAAATGACCCCCCCAGACCCCCCAAATGACCCCCCCAGACCCCAAATGACCCCCCCAGACCCCCCAAATGACACCCCCAGGCCCCCAAATAACCCCCCCAGCCCCAAATGACCCCCCCAGACCCCCCAAATAACCCCCCCAGACCCCCCAAATGACCCCCCCAGACCCCCTAAATGACCCCCCCAGAACCCACAAATGACCCCCCCAGACCCCAAATGACTCCTCAGCCCCAAATGACCCCCCCAGACCCCCCAAATAACCCCCCCAGACCCCAAATGACCCCCCCAGACCCCCCATGTGACCCCCCCAGACCCCAAATAACCCCCCCAGACCCCCAATGACCCCCCCAGACCCCCAAATAACCCCCCCAGACCCCCCAAATGACCCCCCCAGACCCCCAAAATGACCCCCCCAGACCCCCAAAATAACCCCCCAGACCCCCAAATGACCCCCCCAGACCCCATGTGACCCCCCCAGACCCCCAAATGACCCCCCCAGCCCCAAATGACACCCCCAGACCCCTTAAATGACCCCCCCAGACCCCAAATGACCCCCCCAGACCCCCCATGTGACCCCCCCAGACCCCAAATGACCCCCCCAGCCCCAAATGACACCCCCAGACCCCCAAAATGACCCCCCCAGCCCAAAATGACCCCCCCAGACCCCCAAATGACCCCCCCCAGACCCCCCAAATGACCCCCCCAGCCCCTAAATGACCCCCCCAGACCCCAAATGACCCCCCCAGACCCCCCAAATGACCCCCCCAGCCCCTAAATGACCCCCCCAGACCCCAAATGACCCCCCCAGAACCCCCAAATGACACCCCCAGACCCCCAAATGACCCCCCCAGACCCTAAATGACCCCCCCAGACCCCAAATGACCCCCCCAGACCCCCCAAATGACCCCCCCAGCCCCTAAATGACCCCCCCAGACCCCAAATGACCCCCCCAGACCCCCCAAATGACCCCCCCAGCCCCTAAATGACCCCCCCAGACCCCAAATGACCCCCCCAGAACCCCCAAATGACCCCCCCAACCCCAAATGACCCCCCCAGACCCCAAAATGACCCCCCCAGACCCCCAAAATGACCCCCCCAGACCCCAAATGACCCCCCCAGACCCCCAAATGACCCCCCCAGCCCCAAATGACCCCCCCAGACCCCAAATGACCCCCCCAGACCCCCCATGTGACCCCCCCAGACCCCAAATGACACCCCCAGCCCCAAATGACACCCCCAGACCCCCAAAATGACCCCCCCAGCCCAAAATGACCCCCCCAGACCCCCAAATGACCCCCCCAGACCCCCCAAATGACCCCCCCAGCCCCTAAATGACCCCCCCAGACCCCAAATGACCCCCCCAGACCCCCCAAATGACCCCCCCAGCCCCTAAATGACCCCCCCAGACCCCAAATGACCCCCCCAGAACCCCCAAATGACACCCCCAGACCCCCAAATGACCCCCCCAGACCCTAAATGACCCCCCCAGACCCCAAATGACCCCCCCAGACCCCCAAAATGACCCCCCAGACCCCCAAATGACCCCCCCAGAGCCCAAATGACCCCCCCAGAACCCCCAAATGACCCCCCCAGACCCCATGTGACCCCCCCAGACCCCCAAATGACCCCCCAGACCCCAAATGACCCCCCCAGACCCCCAAATAACCCCCCCAGACCCCCCAAATAACCCCCCAGCCCCAAATGACCCCCCCAGACCCCCAAATGACCCCCCCAGATCACCAAATGACCCCCCCAGACCCCAAATGACCCCCCCAGGCCCCAAATGACCCCCCCAGACCCTAAAGGACCCCCCCAGACCCCCAAATAACCCCCCCAGACCCCCCAAATAACCCCCCCAGCCCCAAATGACCCCCCCAGACCCCCTGTGACCCCCCCAGCCCCCTTGTGCAAGACCCTCGTGCAAGAGACCCCTCCAGGAGCCTGGGAGACCCCCTGAGCACCAGCCCAGCCCCTCTGTGACCCCCCCAGACCCCCCAAATAACCCCCCCAGACCCCCAAATGACCCCCCCAGACCCCCATGTGACCCCCCCAGACCCCCCAAATGACCCCCCAGACCCCCAAATGACCCCCCCAGCCCCCATGTGACCCCCCCAGCCCCCTTGTGCAAGACCCTTGTGCAAGACCCTCGTGCAAGAGACCCCTCCAGGAGCCTGGGAGCCCCCCTGAGCACCAGCCCAGCCCCTCTGTGACCCCCCCACACCCCCCAAATGACCCCCCCAGACCCCCAAATGACCCCCCCAGCCCCATATGACCCCCTCCCAGCCCCCTTGTGCAAGAGCCTCGTGCAAGAGGCTGGTGCAAAGCCTCACCACATGTCAATCTGTGTGGAGTACTCAGTGGAGCCCAGCAGGATGTCAGGGGGTCGGTACCACAAGGTCACAACCTCGTTGGAGAATGTCTTGGTGGGGATGGATTTGGCCCTGGCCAGACCTGGGGGACAGGGGAGGGGTTAATGGGGGGGGTTTGGGGGGGTTTAGGGAGGGAATTGGGGGGTTTAGGGGGTATATGGGGGGGTTGGGGGGGTAAATGGGGGGGAATTGGGGTCCCTGGGGGGGAATTGGGGGTCCTAAGGGGGGTAAATGGGGGTTTGGGGGGGTAAATGGGGGGGAATTGGGGTCCCTGGGGGGGAATTGGGGGTCCTAAGGGGGGTAAATGGGGGTTTGGGGGAGGAATTGGGGGGCTTAGGGGGGGTAAATGGGGGTTTGGGGAGGTAAATGGGGGGGAATTGGGGTCCCTGGGGGGGAATTGGGGGTTCTAAGGGGGGTAAATGGGGGTTTGGGGGGGGAATTGGGGGGTTTAGGGGGGGTAAATGGGGGCTTGGGGGGGAAAGGAGGGGTCTGGGGGGGGAATTGGGGTCCCTGGGGGGGGAATTGGGGGGCTAAAGGGGGTATATGGGGGATTGGGGGGATAAATGAGGGGGAATTGGGGGGTTTGGGGGGGTAAATGGGGGTTTGGGGGGTAAATGGGGGGGAATTGGGGTCCCTGGGGGGGAATTGGGGGTTCTAAGGGGGGTATATGGGGGCTTGGGGGGGAATTGGGGTCCCTGGGGGGAGAATTGGGGGGCTAAAGGGGGGTAAATGGGGGTTTGGGGGGGTAAATGGGGGGAATTGGGGGGGTTGGGGGGGGTAAATGGGGGTTTGGGGGGTAAATGGGGGGGAATTGGGGTCCCTGGGGGGGAATTGGGGGTCCTAAGGGGGGTAAATGGGGGTTTGGGGGGGGAATTGGGGGGTTTAGGGGGGGTAAATGGGGGCTTGGGGGGGAAAGGAGGGGTCTGGGGGGGGAATTGGGGTTCCTGGGGGGGAATTGGGGGTCCTAAGGGGGGTAAATGGGGGCTTGGGGGGGTAAATGGGGGGGATTTGGGGGGTTTAGGGGGGTAAATGGGGGTTTGGGGTGGAATTGGGGTCCCTGGGGGGGGAAATTGGGGGTTCTAAGGGGGGTAAATGGGGGTTTGGGGGGGGAATTGGGGGGCTTAGGGGGGGTAAATGGGGGTTTGGGGGGGTAAATGGGGGGGAATTGAGGTCCCTGGGGGGGAATTGGGGGTTCTAAGGGGGGTAAATGGGGGCTTGGGGGAGGAATTGGGGGGCTTAGGGGGGGTAAATGGGGGGGAATTGGGGTCCCTGGGGACGGAATTGGGGGGCTAAAGGGGGTATATGGGGGGTTGGGGGGGTAAATGGGGGTTTGGGGGGTAAATGGGGGGGAATTGGGGTCCCTGGGGGGGAATTGGGGGTCCTAAGGGGGGTAAATGGGGGTTTGGGGGGGGAATTGGGGGGTTTAGGGGGGGTAAATGGGGGCTTGGGGGGGAAAGGAGGGGTCTGGGGGGGGAATTGGGGTCCCTGGGGGGGGAATTGGGGGTCCTAAGGGGGGTAAATGGGGGTTTGGGGGGGTAAATGGGGGGAATTGGGGGGGTTGGGGGGGTAAATGGGGGTTTGGGGGGGTAAATGGGGGGGAATTGGGGTCCCTGGGGGGGAATTGGGGGTTCTAAGGGGGGTAAATGGGGGTTTGGGGGGGGAATTGGGGGGTTTAGGGGGGGTAAATGGGGGCTTGGGGGGTATATGGGGGTTTGGGGGGGTAAATGGGGGTTTGGGGGGTAAATGGGGGGGAATTGGGGTCCCTGGGGGGGAATTGGGGGTTCTAAGGGGGGTAAATGGGGGTTTGGGGGGGAATTGGGGTCCCTGGGGGGGAATTGGGGGTCCTAAGGGGGGTAAATGGGGGCTTGGGGGGGTAAATGGGGGGGATTTGGGGGGTTTAGGGGGGTAAATGGGGGTTTGGGGTGGAATTGGGGTCCATGGGGGGGGAAATTGGGGGTTCTAAGGGGGGTAAATGGGGGTTTGGGGGGGTAAATGGGGGGGAATTGGGGTCCCTGGGGGGGAATTGGGGGTTCTAAGGGGGGTAAATGGGGGTTTGGGGGGGTAAATGGGGGGGAATTGGGGTCCCTGGGGGGGAATTGGGGGTTCTAAGGGGGGTAAATGGGGGTTTGGGGGGGAATTGGGGTCCCTGGGGGGGAATTGGGGGTCCTAAGGGGGGTAAATGGGGGTTTGGGGGGGTAAATGGGGGGGAATTGGGGGTTCTAAGGGGGGTAAATGGGGGTTTGGGGGGGTAAATGGGGGGGAATTGGGGGGTTTGGGGGGGTAAATGGGGGGGAATTGGGGTCCCTGGGGGGGAATTGGGGGTTCTAAGGGGGGTAAATGGGGGTTTGGGGGGGAATTGGGGTCGCTGGAGAGGGAATTGGGGGTCCTAAGGGGGGTAAATGGGGGCTTGGGGGGGTAAATGGGGGGGAATTGGGGGGTTTGGGGGGGTAAATGGGGGTTTGGGGTGGAATTGGGGTCCCTGGGGGGGAATTGGGGGTCCTAAGGGGGGTAAATGGGGGTTTGGGGGGGAATTGGGGTCGCTGGAGAGGGAATTGGGGGGCTAAAGGGGGGTAAATGGGGGCTTGGGGGGGTAAATGGGGGGGAATTGGGGTCCCTGGGGGGGAATTGGGGGGCTAAAGGGGGTATATGGGGGGTTGGGGGGGTAAATGGGGGTTTGGGGGGGTAAATGGGGGGGAATTGGGGTCCCTGGAGGGGAATTGGGGGTTCTAAGGGGGGTAAATGGGGGTTTGGGGGGGGAATTGGGGGGCTTAGGGGGGGTAAATGGGGGTTTGGGGGGGGAAAGGAGGGGTCTGGGGGGGGAATTGGGGTCCCTGAGGGGGGAATTGGGGGTTCTAAGGGGGGTAAATGGGGGCTGGGGGGGTAAATGAGGGGGAATTGGGGGGCTAAAGGGGGTAAATGGGGGTTTGGGGGGGAATTGGGGTCCCTGGGGGGGGGATTTGGGGCATTTTGGGGTAGTTTTGGGGTGTTTTGGGGGTATTTTGGGGTATTTTGGGGGCATTTTACTGTGTTTTGGGGTAGTTTGGGGGTATTTGAGGGTGTTTTGGTGTGGTTTGGGGTGTTCTGGGGGTTGTTTTGGGGGTGTTTTGAGCTATTTTGGGGTAGTTTTGGGCTCTTTGGGGGTAGTCTGGGGGTATTTTGCTGTGTTTTGGGGTATTTGGGGGCATTTTGCTGTGGTTTGGGGTAGTTTGGGGGTATTTTTGGGGCATTTTGGGGTGTTTAGGTGTGATTTGGGGGTATTTTGGGGTATTTTGAGGGCATTTTACTGTGTTTTGGGGTAGTTTGGGGGCATTTGGAGGTGTTTTGGGGTGTTCTGGGGGTTGTTTTGGGGGTGTTTTGAGCTATTTTGGGGTATTTTGGGGTAGTTTTGGGGTATTTGGGGGCATTTTACTGTGTTTTTGGGTATTTTGGGGGCATTTTACTGCATTTTTGGGTGGTTTCGGGGCATTTTGGGGTGTTTTGGTGTGATTTGAGGGTATTTTGGGGTCATTTTGCTGTGGTTTGGGGGTGTCTTGGGGTATTTTGGGGTAGTTTTGGGGTATTTGGGGGTGTTTTGGTGTGATTTGAGGGTATTTTGGGGTATTTTGGGGGCATTTTGGGACATTTTACTGTGGTTTTGGGTAGTTTTGGGGCATTTTGGGGTTTTTAGGTGTGATTTGGGGGTATTTTGGGGGCATTTTACTGTGTTTTGGGGTAGTTTGGGTGTATTTGGGGGTGTTTTGGTGTGGTTTGGGGTGTTCTGGGGGTTGTTTTGGGGGTGTTTTGAGCTATTTTGGGGTAGTTTTGGGGTAGTTTTGGGGCATTTTGCTGTGTTTTGGGGGTATTTTGGGGGCATTTTACTGTGTTTTGGGGTAGTTTTGGGGTATTTTGGGACATTTTGCTGTGTTTTGGGGTAGTTTGGGGGTATTTTTGGGGCATTTTGGGGCATTTTGCTGTGGTTTGGGGCAGTTTGGGGGCATTTTACTGTGTTTTGAGGTATTTTGGGGTCGTTTTGGGGTATTTTGAGGTATTTAACTGTGTTTTGGGGTAGTTTGGGGGTATTAGAGGGTGTTTTAGGGTGGTTTGGGGGTATTTTGGGGGCATTTTACTCCGTTTTTTGTAGTTTGCGTGTATTTTGGGACATTTTGCTGTGTTTTGGGGTAGTTTGGGACTATTTTGGGGGCATTTTGAGGCATTTTACTGTGTTTTGGGGTTTTTGGGGGGTATTTTGAGGACATTTTGGGGTATTTTGTGGTATTTAACTGTGTTTTGGGTGGTTTGGGGGTATTTGAGGGTGGTTTGGGGTGTTCTGGGGGTTGTTTTGGGGGTGTTTTGAGCTATTTTGGGGTAGTTTTGGGGACATTTTACTGTGTTTTTGGGTAGTTTTGGGGTATTTTGGGACATTTTACTGTGTTTTGGAGTAGTTTGGGGGTATTTTGGGGTGTTTTGGTGTCATTTGGGGGTATTTTGGGGGCATTTTACTGTGTTTTGGGGTAGTTTTGGGGCATTTGGGGTGTTTTGGTGTGATCTGAGGGTATTTTGGGGTATTCTGGGGGCATTTTAGGGCATTTTACTGTGTTTTTGGGTAGTTTTGGGGTATTTTGGTGTGTTTTGGTGTGATTTCGGGGTTGTTTTGGGGTATTTTGGGACATTTTACTGTGTTTTGGGGTAGTTTGGGGGTATTTTACTGTGTTTTTGGGTAGTTTTGGGGTGTTTTGCTGTGATTTGGGGGTATTTTGGGGTAGTTTGGGGTATTTTGGGGTCATTTGGGGGTAGTTTGGGCTATTTAACTGTGTTTTGGGGTAGTTTGGGGGTATTTTGTGGGCATTTTGAGGCAGTTTACTATGTTTTGGGGTATTTTAGGAGCATTTTGGGGCATTTTGAGGCATTTTACTGTGTTTTGGGGTATTTTGGGGCATTTTACTGTGTTTTTAGGTATTTTGGGGGCATTTTGGGGTATTTTGGGGGCATTTTGGGGTGTTTAGGTGTGATTTGGGGGTATTTTGGGGGCATTTTGGGACATTTTACTGTGTTTTTGGGTAGTTTTGTGGTATTTTGGGGGCATTTTACTGTATTTTGGTGTAGTTTGGGGATATTTGGGGGTGTTTTGGGGTGTTCTGGGGTTGTTTTGGAGGTGTTTTGAGCTATTTTGGGGTAGTTTTGGGCATTTTGGGGTGTTTTTGGTGTGATTTGAGTGTGTTTTGGGGGTATTTTGGGGCATTTTACTGTGTTTTGGGGTAGTTTGGGGGTATTTGAGGGTGTTTTGGTGTGGTTTGGGGTGCTCTGGGGGTTGTTTTGGAGGTGTTTTGAGCTATTTTGGGGTAGTTTGGGGGTATTTGGGGGCATTTTGCTGTGTTTTGGGGTAGTTTGGGGGTATTTTGGGGTCGTTTTGGTGTATTTTTGGGGTATTTAACTGTGTTTTGGGGTATTTTGGTGGTATTTTGAGGCATTTTGCTGTGTTTTGGGGTATTTTGGGGTCGTTTTGGGTATTTTGGGCTATTTAACTGTGTTTTGTGGGTATTTTGGGGGTATTTTGGGGTCGTTTTGGTGTATTTTGGGGTATTTAACTGTGTTTTTGGGGTAGTTTGGGGGTATTTGGGGGTGTTTTTGGTGTGGTTTAGGGTGCTCTGGGGGTTGTTTTGGGGGTGTTTTGAGCTATTTTGGGGTAATTTGGGGGTATTTTGGGGTCATTTGGGGGTATTTTGGGCTATTTAACTGTGTTTTGGGGTATTTTGGGGGTATTTTGGGGTCGTTTTGGTGTATTTTGGGGTATTTAACTGTGTTTTGGGGTAGTTTGGGGGTATTTGAGGGTGTTTTGGTGTGGTTTGGGGTGCTCTGGAGGTTGTTTTGGAGGTGTTTTGAGCTATTTTGGGGTAGTTTGGGGGTATTTGGGGGCATTTTGCTGTGTTTTGGGGTAGTTTGGGGGTATTTTGGGGTCGTTTTGGTGTATTTTGGGGTATTTAACTGTGTTTTGGGGTATTTTGGGGGTATTTTGAGGCATTTTGCTGTGTTTTGGGGTAGTTTTGGGGTGATTTGGGGTGATTTGGGGGTATTTTGGGGGCATTTTACTGTGTTTTGGGGTAGTTTGGGTGTATTTGGGGGTATTTTGGTGTGGTTTGGGGTGTTCTGGGGGTTGTTTTGGGGGTGTTTTGAGCTATTTTGGGGTAGTTTTGGGCTCTTTGGGGGTAGTCTGGGGGTATTTTGCTGTGTTTTGGGGTAGTTTTGGGGTATTTGGGGGCATTTTGCTGTGGTTTGGAAGTGTCTTGTGGTATTTTGGGGTATTTTTGGGGCATTTTACTGTGTTTTGGGGTATTTTGGGGGTATTTTCGGGGCATTTTGAGGCATTTTACTGTGTTTTGGGGTATTTTGGGGGCATTTTGGGGCATTTTACTGTGTTTTGAGGTAGTTTTGGAGCATTTTGGGGTGTTTTGGTGTGATTTGAGGGTATTTTGGGTGCATTTTACCTTGTTCTTGGGTAGTTTTGGGGCATTTTGGGGTGTTTTGGTGTGATTTGGAGGCATTTTACTGTATTTTGGGGTAGTTTGAGGATATTTGGGGGTGTTTTGGGGTGTTTAGGTGTGATTTGGGGGTATTTGGGGGTATTTTGGGGTAGTTTTAGAGCATTTTACTGTGTTTTGGGGCAGTTTTGGGGTATTTTGGGCCCTTTTGCTGTGGTTTGGGGGTGTCTTGGGGTATTTTGGGGTAGTTTTAGAGCATTTTACTGTGTTTTGGGGCAGTTTTGGGGTATTTTGGGCCCTTTTGCTGTGGTTTGGGGGTGTCTTGGGGTATTTTGGGGTAGTTTTGGGGTATTTGGGGTTGTTTTGGGGGTATTTTGGGGGTATTTTGGGGTAGTTTTGCTGCATTTGGGGGTATTTTGGGGGCATTTTGGGGATATTTTGGGGTATTTTGCTGTGTTTTGGGGTATTTTGGGGGTATTTTGGGGTTGTTTGGGGGTATTTTGGGGCATTTTGCTGTGTTTTGGGGTATTTTGGGGTCATTTGGGGGTATTTTGGGCTATTTAACTGTGTTTTGGGCTAGTTTTGGGGTATTTTGGAGGCATTTTGAGGCATTTTGCTGTGTTTTGGGGTATTTTGGGGGCATTTTACTGTGTTTTTAGGTATTTTGGGGGCATTTTGGGGTGTTTTGGTGTGATTTGGGGGTATTTTGGGGTATTTTGTGGACATTTTACTGTGTTTTGTTGTAGTTTTGGGGTAGTTTGGGACATTTTACTGTGTTTTGGGGTAGTTTTGGGGTAGTTTGGGACATTTTACTGTGTTTTGTAGTAGTTTTGGGGTATTTTGGGGCTTTTTTGTGTGGTTTGGGGGTATTTTGGGGTATCTTGAGGCATTTGGGGGAGTTTTCCAGTGTTTTGGGGTAGTTTGGGGATATTTGGGGGTATTTTGGTGTGGTTTGGGGTATTCTGGGGGTTGTTTTGGGGGTGTTTTGAGCTATTTTGGGGTAGTTTTGGGGTATTTTTGGGTAGTTTTGAGGCATTTTACTGTGTTTTTTGGTAGTTTGGGGGTATTTTGGGGCATTTTGCTGCATTTTGGGGTATTTTAGGGTCATTTTGGGGTCGTTTTAGGGTATTTTTGGGGTATTTTGGGGTGTTTTGGTGTTATTTGGGGGTATTTTGGGGCATTTTACTGTGTTTTGTGGTCTTTTGGGGTCTGTGTTTTGGGGTATTTTGCTGTGTTTTGGAGTATTTTGGGGTCTTTTGGGGGCATTTTACTGTGATTTTGGGTAGTTTTGAGGCATTTTGGGGTATTTTGGGGGCATTTTGGGGCATTTTGAGGCATTTTACTGTGTTTTGGGGTATTTTGGGGGCATTTTACTGTGTTTTTGGGTATTTTGGGGTCATTTTGCTGTGGTTTGGGGATGTCTTGGGGTATTTTGGAGTAGTTTTGGGGTATTTGGGGTAGTTTTGCTGCATTTTGGGGTATTTTGGGGGCATTTTGGGGTATTTTGGGGGCATTTTACTGTATTTTGGAGCAGTTTGGGGATATTTGGGGGTGTTTTGGGGTATTTTGGGGGTGAGGGGGGATCCCCCAGACCGAAATCCGCCAGCTTGAGGTCCCCCCGGCGGCTGAGCAGCAGGTTCTGGGGTTTGAGGTCTCGGTGCAGAACTTTGTGACGGTGACAAAAAGCCAAACCCCGAAGCAACTGGAACAAAAAGAGCTGCCCCCCCCCCAAAAAATACCCCCTCAGCTCCCCAGGGCACCCCAAAAACACACCTGACACCGCACAACCCCCACAACACCCCAAAACTCCCTCTGAGGTGGCCCAAAAGACCCCCCTGAGACACCCCAAAATAGCCCTTGGTAACCCAAAAGCGACCTAAAAGCACCCCAAAAGGTCTCCAGGCAACCCCAAAACTCTTCGAGGTACCCCCAAAACTCCCCCCTGACACCCCAAAATCCATCTTGAGACCCCTAACCACGCCCAGGCACCCCAAAACCCCTCCCAGACACCCCAAAACCCCTCCCAGGTGCCCCAAGATCCCTCCCTGAGACCCCAAAACCCCTCCCAGGCACCCCAAAATCCACCCTGGGACCCCAAAGCTCCCCCTGAGACCCCAAAACCCACCCCAGGCACCCCAAAACCCTCCCTAAAACCCCAAAACCCATCCCAGGTGCGCCAAAATCCACGCTGGGACCCCAAAACCCATCCCAGGCACCCCAAAATGCTCCCTGAGAGCCCAAAACCCACCCCAGGCACCCCAAAATGCTCCCTGGGACCTCAAAATCCCATCCCAGGCACCCCAAAACTCCCTCTGACAACCCAAAATGCACCCTGGGACCCCAAAACCACTCCCAGGCACCCCAAAACCCTCTCTGAGAGCCCAAAACCCACCCTGAGACCCCAAAACCACTCCCAGGCACCCCAAAATCCCCCCTGGGACCCCAAAACCCACCCCAGGCACCCCAAAATGCCCCCTGGGACCCCAAAACCCCTCTCATGCACCCCAAAATGCTCCCTGGGACCCCAAAACCCACCCCAGGCACCCCAAAACCACCCCAAAACCCACCTCAGACAACCCAAAATGCTCCCTGAGACCACAAAACCCACCTCAGACAACCCAAAATGCTCCCTGGGACCCCAAAACCTATCCCAGGCACCCCAAAATCCACCCTGGGACCCCAAAACCCATCCCAGGGGCCCCAAAATCCACGCTGGGACCATAAAACCCCTCCCAGGAACCCCAAAACCCGTCCCAGGCACCCCAAAATGCTCCCTGGGACCCCAAAACCTCTCCCAGGCACCCCAAAATTCAACCCTGACACCCCAAAATGCTCCCTGGGACGCCAAAACCCCTCCTTGGCACCCCAAAATGCTCCCTGAGACCGCAAAACCCACTCCAGGCACCCCAAAACCCTCCCTGAGACCCCAAAACCCATCCCAGGCACCCCAAAACCCTCCCTGAGACCCCAAAATCCCTCCCAGGCACCCTAAAACCAACCCTGAGACCCCAAAACCCCTCTCATGCACCCCAAAATGCTCCCTGAGACCCCAAAACCTCTCCTTGGCACCCCAAAATCCTCCCTGGGACCCCAAAACCCACCCCAGGCACCCCAAAATCCACCCTGGGACCCCAAAACCCCTCCCAGGCACCCCAAAACCCTCCCTGAGACCCCAAAACCTCCCTGAGACCCCCCAAAACCCACCCCAGGCACCCCAAAATCCTCCCTGAGACCCCAAAACCCCTCCCACTCCCACCCAGTCCCCTCAAACTCCCTCCCAGTCCCTCCCAGTGCCCTCCCAGTCCCTTCAAACTCCCTCCCAGTCCCTCCCAGTCCCTTCAAAATCCCTCCCAGTCAATCCCAGTCCCTCCCAGTGCCTTCCTAGACCCCCTCAAACTCCCTCCCAGTCCATCCCAGTCCCCTCCCAGTCCCACCCAGTCCCCTCAAACTCCCTCCCAGTCCCTCCCAGTGCCTTCCCAGTCCATGCCAGTCCCCTCCCAGTCCCACCCAGTCCCTTCAAACTCCCTCCCAGTCCCTCCCAGTCCCTTCAAACTCCCTCCCAGTCCATCCCAGTCCCTCCCAGTGCCTTCCTAGACCCCTCAAACTCCCTCCCAGTCCATCCCAGTCCCCTCCCAGTCCCACCCAGTCCCCTCAAACTCCCTCCCAGTCCCTTCAAACTCCCTCCCAGTCCCTCCCAGTGCCCTCCCAGTCCCTCCCAGTCGGTCCCAGTGCCCCCCCCAGTGCTCCCAGTTCCCACCCTGACGTTGTGCATGCTGATGACGTTGCCACAGTCGTCCAGGTACTGCTTCAGGTCCCGATCCTGGGGGGACAGGGGGGTTGGGGAGGGGGTTTGGGGGCCTTTTAGTGTGGGAAGGGGCAGTTTTGGGGGTGTCTGGGGCAGTTTGGGGTGGGGGAGGGGCAGGATGGGGGGTGTGGGTGGGGGAGGGGCAGGTTTGGGGGTGCTGGGGGTGACTTTTGGGGTGTCTGGGGCAGTTTTGGGGTCCTTTCAGTGTGGGAAGGGGCAGTTTTGGGGGTGTCTGGGGCAGTTTGGGGTGCGGGAGGGGCAGGATGGGGGCTGTGGGTGGGGGAGGGGCAGGTTTGGGGGTGCTGGGGGGTGGATTTGGGGGTGTCTGGGGTAGTTTTGGGATCGTTTGGTGCTATTTTGGGTCCTTTTAGTGTGGGAAGGGGCAGTTTTGGGGGTGTCTGGGACTATTTGGGGTGGGGGAGGGGCAGGATGGGGGGTGTGGGTGGGGGAGGGGCAGGTTTGGGGGTGCTGGGGGGTGGATTTGGGGTGTCTGTGACACTTTTGGGGTGGTTTTGGGTCCTTTCAGTGTGGGAAGGGGCAGTTTTGGGGGTGTCTGGGGCAGTTTGGGGTGGGGGAGGGGCAGGATGGGGGCTGTGGGTGGGGGAGGGGCAGGTTTGGGGGGTGCTGGGGGGTGAGTTTTGGGGTGTCTGGGGCAGTTTTGAGGTGGCTGTTGGGTCCTTTTAGTGTGGGAAGGGGCAGTTTTGGGGGTGTCTGGGGCAGTTTGGGGTGGGGGAGGGGCAGGATGGGGGCTGTGGGTGGGGGAGGGGCAGGTTTGGGGGTGCTGGGGGGTGAGTTTTGGGGTGTCTGTGACACTTTTGGGGTGGTTTTGGTGCCTTTTAGTGTGGGAAGGGGCAGTTTTGGGGGTGTCTGGGGCAGTTTGGGGTGGGGGAGGGGCAGGATGGGGGCTGTGGGTGGGGGAGGGGCAGGTTTGGGGGTGCTGGGGGTGACTTTTGGGGTGTCTTGAATAGTTTTGGGGTCCTTTTCGTGTGGGAAGGGGCAGTTTTGGGGGTGTCTGGGGCAGTTTGGGGTGGGGGAGGGGCAGGATGGGGGCTGTGGGTGGGGGAGGGGCAGGTTTGGGGGTGCTGGGGGGTGGATTTGGGGGTGTCTGGGGTAGTTTTGGGATCGTTTGGTGCTATTTTGGGTCCTTTTAGTGTGGGAAGGGGCAGTTTTGGGGGTGTCTGGGGCAGTTTGGGGTGGGGGAGGGGCAGGATGGGGGCTGTGGGTGGGGGAGGGGCAGGTTTGGGGGTACTGGGGGGTGGATTTGGGGGTGTCTGGGGTAGTTTTGGGATCGTTTGGTGCTATTTTGGGTCCTTTTAGTGTGGGAAGGGGCAGTTTTTGGGGTGTCTGGGGCAGTTTGGGGTGGGGGAGGGGCAGGATGAGGGGTGTGGGTGGGGGAGGGGCAGGTTTGGGGGTGCTGGGGGGTGAGTTTTGGGGTGTCTGTGACACTTTTGGGGTGGTTTTCGTGCCTTTAGTGTGGGAAGGGGCAGTTTTGGGGGTGTCTGGGGCAGTTTGGGGTGGGGGAGGGGCAGGATGGGGGGTGTGGGTGGGGGAGGGGCAGGTTTGGGGGTGCTGGGGGTGGATTTAGGGGTGTCTGGGGCAGTTTTGGGGTCCTTTTAGTGTGGGAAGGGGCAGTTTTGGGGGTGTCTGGGGCAGTTTGGGGTGGGGGAGGGGCAGGATGGGGGTGTGGGTGGGGGAGGGGCAGGTTTGGGGGTGCTGGGGGTGACTTTTGGGGTGTCTGGGGTAGTTTTGGGATGGTTTGGGGCAGATTTGGGGTCCTTTAATATGGGAAGGGGCAGTTTTGGGGGTGTCTAGGGCAGTTTGGGGTGGGGGAGGGGCAGGTGTGGGGGGTGTGGGTGGGGGAGGGGCAGGTTTGGGGGTGCTGGGGGTGGATTTGGGGTGTCTGGGACACGTTTGGGGTGGGTTTTGGGTCCTTTCAGTGTGGGAAGGGGCAGTTTTGGGGGTGTCTGGGGCAGTTTGGGGTGGGGGAGGGGCAGGATGGGGGCTGTGGGTGGTGGGGAGGGGCAGGTTTGGGGGTGCTGGGGGTGACTTTTGGGGTCCCTGGGTGAGTTTTGGGGTGACCCCCCTTTACCAGGTACTCAAAGACCAGGTGAGGCAGTGGGGGGTGTGGACGATGTCGTGCAGCGTCACCACGTTGGCGTGCTTCAGGTCCCGCAGCAGCGACACTGGACGTCATCGTGACGTCATCGTGACGTCATCAGGGCGGCCACACCCCCTCCCAACATGCCCCACCCCCAAAACCCCCCAAAACACCCCCAAACCCCCCCAAAACCCCCCCCAAACCCCCCCTTTCCCCCCTAAAACCCTCTAAAAAGGGCCAAATTCCCCCCCATCAGACGTCATCACGCCACCTGTGACGTCACAGGACCTTGATGACGTCATCGATCGGCCCTACGATGACCCCACCCACTGCTGTGACGTCACCACCCTGCCCCATGATGTCATCAAGCTGCCCTGTGACGTCACAGCCCAGCCTGTGATGTCACAGTCCCACCCCAGGGCCTCGAGGTCCCAGCCTATGACGTCATTGCTTCACTCTATGATGTCACTGCCCGCCCTATGACGTCATTACGGCTCCTATGACGTCACAGTTCCACTCTATGACGTCACTGGCCCATCTGGGCCGTTGTGTGACGTCACCACCCAGCCTATGACGTCACTGCCCACCCCAGGGCATCACTGGCCCGCTCTATGACGTCACCACCCCACCCTATGACGTCACTATCCGCCCCTATGACGTCACTGCCCGTCCCATGACATCACTGGTTCACTCTATGACGTCACTGATGTCACCATCTCACTCTATGACGTCATTGCTCCACGTTATGACATCACTGTCCACCCTATGATGTCCTTGCTCCAGCCTATGACGTCATTGTCTGCCCTGTGACGTCACTGCTCCACCCTATGACGTCACTGTCTTGCTCTGTGATGCCATTGTTCCTCCTTATGACGTCACCACCTCACCCTATGATGTCACTTCCCACCCCATGACGTCACTGCCCCACCCTACGACACCCCTAAGGCACCGCATGACGTCACCACCCCACCCTGTGATGTCACTGTCCACTCTATGACATCACTGCTCCCCCAACGTCACCATTGTCCGCCCTATGACGTCATCACCCTGCTCTATGACGTCACTGCCTACGCCCCATGACGTCATTGGCCCGTCCTATGACGTCACCACCCATCCTATGATGGCGCTGCCAGCCCTATGACGTCATTGTCCCGCCCTGTGACGTCATTGCTTCGTGCTACGACGTCACTGTCTCGCTCTATGACGTCACTGTCTCGCTCTATGACGTCACTGCTCCACTCCATGACCCCCCCAGGCCACTGCATGACATCACCAGCCCACCCTGTGACGTCATTGCTTTGCCTACGAGTCACTGTCTCACCCTGTGACGTCACTGCGTCCCTCTATGACATCACAGCTCCAACTTATGATGTCACAGTCCATCCTATGACGTCACCACCTCGTCCCATGACGTCACCCCTTCGCCTTATGACATCACTGCCTCACCCTGTGATGTCACTGCCTCCCTCTATGACGTCACAGCTCCATCTTATGACATCATTGGCCATCTTATGACGTCATCACCTTGCCCCATGATGTCACTCATCTGCTCTATGACATCACAGCTCCATCTTATGATGTCATTGTCCATCCTATGACATCACCACCTTGCCCCATGATGCCACTCATCTGCCCTATGATGTCACTGCATCCCTCTATGACGTCACAGCTCCGCCTTATGACCTCACTATCCGTCCTATGACGTCATCACCTCGCCCCATGATGTCACTCATCCGCCCTATGATGTCACTGCCCCACTCTATGACATCACAGCTCCATCTTATGACGTCACAGTCCATCCTATGACATCATCACCTCGTCCCATGATGTCACTCATCTGCTGCCTTATGATGCACTGCCTCGCCCTGTGACGTCACAGCTCCTTCTTATGACGTCACTGCCATCCTATGACGTCGCCACCTCACCCATGATGTCACTCATCACCCTACGACGTCACAGATCACCCTATGACGTCATCGACTCAACTCATGACGTCACTTCTTCACCTTATGACGTCACTGTCTCGCTCTATGACATCACAGCTCCACCTTATGACGTCATTGTCCATCCTATGACATCACCACCTTGCCCCATGATGTCACTCATCTGCTCTATGACATCACTGCCCACTCTATGACATCACAGCTCCATCTTATGACGTCATTGTCCATCCTATGACATCACCACCTTGCCCCATGATGCCACTCATCTGCCCTATGACGCCACTGCATCCCTCTATGACGTCACAGCTCCATCTTATGACGTCACTGACCGTCCTATGACGTCGCCACCTCACCCATGATGCCACTCATCTGCCCTATGACGTCACTGCCTCACTCTATGACATCACAGCTCCATCTTATGACGTCACTGACCGTCCTATGACGTCGCCACCTCACCCATGATGTCACTCATCTGCCCTATGACATCACTGCCCACTCTATGACATCACAGCTCCATCTTATGACGTCACTGCCCATCCTATGACGTCACCACCTTGCCCCATGATGCCACTCATCTGCCCTATGACGTCACTGATCGCCCTATGACGTCACCATCTCGTCCCATTGGTGTCACTGTTTCACCTTATGACGTCACTGCCTCCCTCTATGACGTCACAGCTCCGCCTTATGACGTCACTGACCACCATATGACGTCACCACCTCACCCCATGACGTCATTCACCCGCCCCATGACATCACCCCCTCGTTCTATGACGTCACAGCCCCACCTTATGACGTCACCACCCCACCCCATGACGTCACCACCCCACCCCCAACCTCCCACCCTCCCCAACACCTCTCCCCCACCCTCTGACGTCACTCCCCAGCCTCTGACGTCACGGCCCCGCCCTCTGACGTCACGGCCCCGCCCCCTGACGTCACGGCCCCGCCCCCTGACGTCACACACCCTCCCTGATGGCGGTGCAGGGCGCCCCCTCCTCGTGCTCCAGCCGAATCTCCTTCAGCGCCACCAGGTTCTCGGTCAGTTTGCTCCGCCCCTTGTACACCGTGGCGTACGTCCCCTATTGGCCAGCGGGGCGTGACGTCATCCTGGGGGCGGGGCCACGCGGGGACACGCCCCCTCTGCGTTCTGGCTCCTCCCACTCACCTCTCCCAGTTTGTCCAGTTTGACGTAGGTCTCCAGTTTGCCGAAGCCGATTTCGGACTGGGGGGAAGGGGAAAGGGGGTCACTGGGCCATACTGGTTTGTACTGGTCTGCACTGGACTGTACTTGTTCATACTGGTCTGTACTGGTCCTTACTGGACTGTACTTGTTCATACTGGTCTGTACTGGGCCATACTGGGCCATACTGGTCTGTACTGGTCTGCACTGGACTGTACTTGTTCATACTGGTCTATACTGGGCCATACTGGTCTGTGCTGGGCTATACTGGCGTGTAATTGCCCATACTGGTCTGTACTGGGCCATACTGGTCTGTAATTGCCCATACTGGTCTATACTGGTCCTTACTGGACTGTACTTGTTCATACTGGTCTGTACTGGGCCATACTGGTCTGTACTGGGCCATACTGGACTGTACTTGTTCATACTGGTCTGTACTGGGCCATACCGCTCTGTAATTGCCAATACTGGTCTGTACTGGTCCTTACTGGTCTGTACTGGTCTGTAATTGCCCATACTGGTCTGTACTGGGCCATGCTGGTCTGTACTGGGGCATACTGGTCTGTAATTGCCCATACTGGTCGATACTGGGCCATACTGGTCCTTACTGGTCTGTACTGGTCTGTAATTGCCCGTACTGGTCTGTACTGGGCCATACTGGTCCATACTGGCCTGTACTGGACCACACTGTTCTATACTGCTCTCTACTTGTTCATACTGGTCTGTACTGGTCCTTACTGGTCTGTAATTGCCAATACTGGTCTGTGCTGGTCTGTAATTACCCATACTGGTCTGTACTGGTCCTTACTGGTCTGTATTGGTCTGTAATTGCCCATACTGGTCTGTACTGGGCCATACTGGTCTGTACTGGGCCATACTGGTCTGTAATTGCCAATACTGCTCCGTATTGGTCCATACTGGTCTATACTGCTCTCTACTTGTTCATACTGGTCTGTACTGGTCCATACTGGTCTGTATTGGTCCATACTGGTCTGTACTGGTCTGTAATTGCCCATACTGGTCTGTACTGGGCCATACTGGTCTGTAATTGCCCATACTGGTCTGTACTGGTCCTTACTGGTCTGTACTGGTCTGTAATTGCCCATACTGGTCTGTACTGGTCCTTACTGGACTGTACTTGTTCATGCTGGTCTGTACTGGCCATACTGGTCTGTAATTGCCAATACTGGTCTGTACTGGTCCATACTGGTCCATACTGGTCCATACTGGTCTATACTGGTCTATACTGGGACGCACCAGGGAGACTCGGCGCAGGCGGCGGCTGAGGGGTCCCGGCAGCGCCCCCCCCCTCGGGCAGCCGGGGGTCTGCAGGCAGCGACAGGCGCTTGTTGATGTCCTGGGGGGGACACGGGGGGTCACCCCAAAAACCCCCCTGGGGACCCCAAAACCCCCCAAAGACACCCCAAAACACCCCAAAACCCCCCCTGGGGACCCCAAAACCCCCCAAACCCCCCAAAGACCCCCAAAACCCCCCCCAACAACCACCCCCCTGGCAACCCCCCAAAACCCCCCATGACCCCAAACCCAACCCCCCTGGGGACCCAAAACCCCGGCCAACCCAAGACCCCCCAAAGAACCCCCAAAACCCCCCAAAACCTCCCCTGGGGACCCCAAAACCCCCCCTGGAGACCCCAAAACCCCCCAAAGACCCCCCAAAATCCCCCCTGGGGACCCCCAAAACCCCCCAAAGACCGCCCAAAATACCCCTGGGGACCCCAAAACCCCCAAAGACCCCCCAAAGAACCCCCAAAACCCCCCAAAACCTCCCCTGGGGACCCCAAAACCCCCCCTGGAGACCCCAAAACCCCCCAAAGACCCCCCCAAAATCCCCCCTGGGGACCCCAAAACCCCCCAAAGACCGCCCAAAATACCCCCTGGGGACCCCAAATAACCCCCAAAGACCCCCCAAAACCCCCCAAAACCTCCCCTGGGGACCCCAAAACCCCCCCTGGAGACCCCAAAACCCCCCAAAGACCCCCAAATCCCCCCAAAACCCCCCAAAGACCCCCCAAAGACCCCCCAAAACCTCCCCTGGGGACCCCAAAATCCCCCCTGGGGACCCCAAAACCCCCCAAAGACCCCCCAAAGAACCCCCAAAACCCCCCAAAAACCTCCCCTGGGGACCCCAAAAACCCCCCCTGGAGACCCCAAAACCCCCCAAAGACCCCCCAAAATCCCCCCTGGGGACCCCCAAAACCCCCCAAAGACCGCCCAAAATACCCCCTGGGGACCCCAAATAACCCCCAAAGACCCCCCAAAACCCCCCAAAACCTCCCCTGGGGACCCCAAAACCCCCCCTGGAGACCCCAAAACCCCCCAAAGACCCCCCAAATCCCCCCAAAACCCCCCAAAGACCCCCCAAAGACCCCCCAAAACCTCCCCTGGGGACCCCAAAATCCCCCCTGGGGACCCCAAAACTCCCCAAAGACCCCCCAAAGAACCCCCAAAACCCCCCAAAACCTCCCGTGGGGACCCCAAAACCCCCCCTGGAGACCCCCAAAACCCCCCAAAGACCCCCCCAAAATCCCCCCTGGGGACCCCAAAACCCCCCAAAGACCGCCCAAAATACCCCCTGGGGACCCCAAATAACCCCCAAAGACCCCCCAAAACCCCCCAAAACCTCCCCTGGGGACCCCAAAACCTCCCCTGGAGACCCCAAAACCCACCAAAGACCCCCCAAAATCCCCCCTGGGGACCCCAAATAACCCCAAAGACACCCCAAAACCCCCCAAAACTGCCCAAAGACCCCAAAATCCCCCCTGGGGACCCCAAAACCCCCCAAAGATCCCCCAAAATCCCCTCTGGGGACCCCAAATAACCCCAAAGACCCCCAAAACCCCCCAAAGACCCCCCAAAATCCCCCCTGGGGACCCCAAATAACCCCAAAGACCCCCAAAACCCCCCAAAGACCCCCCAAAACCCCCCAAAGACCCCCCCAAAACCCCCCAAAACCTCCCCTGGGGACCCCCAAAACCCCCCCTGGAGACCCCAAAAACCCCCCAAAGACCCCCCCAAAACCCCCCCTGGGGACCCCAAAACCCCCCAAAGACCCCCCAAAATCCCCCCTGGGGACCCCAAAAACCCCCAAAGACCCCCCAAAACGCCCCCTGGGGACCCCAAATAACCCCAAAGACACCCAAAACCACCCCTGTGGACCCCAAAACCCCCCAAAGACCCCCCAAAACCCCCCAAAACCCCCCAAAGACGCCCCAAATCCCCCCAAAAACCCCCCAAAGACCCCCCAAAACCACCCCTGGAAACCCCAAATAACCCCAAAGACCCCCCAAATCCCCCCAAAACCGCCCAAAGACCCCCCAAAATCCCCCCTGGGGACCCCAAACCCCTCCAGAACACCCCAAACATCCCAAGACCCCTCCAGAACCCCCCAAGACCCCTCCAGGACCCCCCAAGACCCCCCCAGGACCCCTCAACCCCCCCCCCAGGCCCCCCTCAATCCCCCCCAGGGCACCCCCAAAACCCCCCATAACCCCCCAAGACCCCCCCAAAACCCCCCTAAACTCCTCCAGGCCCCCTCAAACCCCTCCAGGCCCCCCCCCAAACCCCTCCAGGACCCCCCAAGACCCCCTCAGGACCCCTCAATCCCCCCCAGGACCCCTCCAAAGCCCCCCATAACCCCTCCAGGACCCCTCAACCCCCCCCAAACCCCTCCAGGCCCCCCTCAATCCCCCCCAGGGCACCCCCAAAACCCCTCATAACTCCCCAAGACCCCCCCAAAACCCCCCCAAACCCCTCCAGGACCCCCCCAATTCCCTCTAGGACCCCCCAAGACCCCCTCAGGACCCCGCCAAAGCCTCTCAAACCCCCCCAGGCCCCCCCCAAACCCCTCCAGGACCCCCCTAAACCCCTCGCAAGCCCCCTCAAACCCCTCCAGAGGCCCCCCAAGACCCGCCCAGGACCCCTCAAATCCCTCCAGGACCCCCCCCAAAGCCCCCAAACCCCTCCAGGACCCCCTTAATCCCCTCCAGGACCCCCCAATCCCCCCCAGGACCCCCCCCAAACCCCTCTAGGACCCCCCAATCCCCCCCAGGACCCCCCTAAACCCCTCCCAGGCCCCCCCCAAACCCCTCCAGGCCCCCCTTAATCCCCCCCAGGACCCCCTCAAAGCCCCCCAAACCCCTCCAGGACCCCGCCAAACCCCTCCCAGGCCCCCCCAAGACCTCCTCAGGACCCCTCAATCCCCCCCCAGGACCCCCCCAAACCCCTCCAGGACCCCCCAAGACCCCTCCAGGACCCCTCAGGGCACCCCCAAACCCCTCCAGGACCTCCCAAAACCCCTGCAGGACCCCCCTAAACCCCTCCAGGACCCCCCAAACCCCTCCCAGGCCCCCCCCCAAACCCCTCCAGGCCCCCCCCAATCCCCTCAAGACTCCCCCAAA
>NW_026908407.1:0-48350 GCF_028858725.1 Colius striatus
TCCCACCCCACATCTCCCATCCCACCTCACACCTCACACCCCATTTCCCTTCTACCCCCTCTCTTCCCCTTTCTGCCCCCTTTCTTTCCCTTTCTACCCCCATTTCTGCCCCACCCCCCCTTTCAGCCCCCTCCCCAGCTTTCTGCCCCCTCCCTGCCCCAACCTGCCCCTCTCCATGCTCCTGGGGGCCGGCTGCTGTAGCTCAGCTCAAACTCCTGCTGCCTGGCCAGGAACAGCTCCCCCTCCTCCGAGGAATCCACCACAGCTGGGGGGCTGCAGGCACCAAAGGTCACAGGGGGCTGCCAGGGCTGGGGGCTGGGGCTGGGGGGGTGTCCTGGCTCACCCTTCAGCCTCCTCCTCCTCCTCCTCCTCGTCCTGCTGCTCCCTGTAGCGCTGCTCCAGGATGAAATCCCGCAGGAAGCGCTCGCTGGGCTCCAGGGCTGGGTCTGCCCAGAACTGCTGCAGGGGCAGCTGGGGGCACAGGGCAGTGAGGGGGGGGCAGGGGAGTGAGGGGGGCAGATTTGGGATGGGGGGGGTGGATTTGGGATGGGGGGGGGTCAGATTTGGGATGGGGGGGTGGATTTGGGATGGGGGGGTGGATTTGGGATGGGGGGTGTGGATTTGGGGGTACAAGGGGGGTCTTGCAGCCTCAACTCCATCACCAGGTGCTGCAGCAGCTCTGGGGGGTGCACAGGGGAGTGAGGGGGGCAGGGATAATGGGGGTGGGGGTCAGGTTTGGGATGGGGGGGGTTGGATTTGGGGGAGGGGGGGGTGGATTTGGGGGGTACAAGGGGGGTCTTGCAGCCTCAATCCAGCCTCAGCTCCATCATCAGGTGCTGCAGCAGCTCTGGGGGGGGCAGTAAGGGACATGGGGGGGGGGGCAAGGATATTGGGGGGCTCAGGGATGTGAGGGGGGTTCAGGTTTGGGAGGGGGGGGTCAGGTTTGGGGGTACAGGGGGGGTCTGAGCCCTGTGCAGCCCCCTCACCAGGTCCTGCAGAGGCTCTGGGGGAGCTGCTCCCTGCCCCTTGAGCCAGAGGCTGTAACTCTGCTGCTCCTGCTCCTGGGGCACACACACAGCGTCAGCCTGGCACCCCAAAACAGCCCTGGCACCCCCAAACACCGCTGGGACCCCCCCAAAACACCCCTGGGAGCCCCCCCAAAACGCCCCTGGCACCCCAAAACAGCCCTGAGAGCCCCAAAACAGCCCCAAATCACCTTCCCCAGCCCCTCAATTCACCTCTAGCCCCCCATTTCCCCCTCAGCCCCCAATTCCCCCTATCACCCCCATTTCCCCCTTCACCCCCATTCTCCCCTTCACCCAGTCCCCTCCCCAGGCCCCAAATCACCCCCCAGCCGCCCCAATTCCCCCCAGTCCCACTTCCCCCCTTCACCCCCATTTCCTCCACAGCCCCCCATTCCCCCCAGCCCCAAATCACCCTCCCAAGCCCCCCAATTCCCCCCCAGCCCCCCCATTTCCCCCCAGCCCCCCAATTACCCCCCTTCACCCCCATTCCCCCCACCCTCAAATCACCCCCCAGCCCCCAATTCCCCCATCACACCCAATCCCCCCCCAGCCCCAAATCATCCTCCCAAGCCCCCCAACTCCCCCCCAGCCCCCCCCATTCCCCCCCAGCCCCCCCATTCCCCCCCACCTTCTCCTCAGCCGTCGCGCTCACGAGGGCCGCAGCAGGGCAGAGAGCCCCCCTCCTCATCCTCATCCTCACTGTCAGCCACAAAGGCTTTGAAGCTGCCAGGGGGGGTCACACACACACAGTTAAGGCCCCCCCAAACCCACAGCCCCCCCCCCAAAAGCCACAGCCCCCCCAGGGCCCTGGCAGCCCCCACCTCTCCTTCAGCTCCCGCTGCTCCTCGGCGTAGCTCCGGGACGCCTCTCGCTGGGGGGCAGGGGGGGGTCACTGCTGGGGGGCTGGGGGGGGTGGGGATGGGGAGGGGATTGGGGGGGATTTGGGGCTGGGGGGTCATGGCTGGGGGGGGGATTTGGGGCTGGGGAAGGGATTTGGGGGGGGATTTGGGGCTGGGGGTCAGTGGGAGGGGTCAGTGCTAGGGGGTGATTTGGGGCTGGGGGTGATTTGGGGGGGATTTGGGGCTGGGGCTCAGTGCTGGGGGGGTGATTTGGGGCTGGGGGGGGAATTTGGGGGGGATTTGGGGCTGGGGGGTCAGTGCTGGGGAGGGATTTCGGGCTGGGGACTGATTTGGGGTGATTTGGGGCTGGGGGCTCAGGGTGGGGGTGATTTGAGGCTGGGGGGTCACGGGGGGGCTCAGTGTTGGGGGGGGGATTTGGGTCTGGGGACTGATTTGGGGGTGATTTGGGGGTGGGGGCTCAGTGCTGGGGGGTGATTTGGGGGCTGGGGGTCAGTGCTGGGGGGTGATTTGGGGGTGATTTGGGTCTGGGGTCAGTGCTGGGGGCTCACACACACCGCTCACCCCCAGCCCACTGACCTTCTCCGCTCAGCGCCGCCTCACCCTCATCTTCCTTCCCCCTCCTCATCCACGTATTTGCTGCACAGAGAAGCGAGGGGGAGGGTCAGGGGGACACCCCAAAACGCCCCCCCCCACCCCCCCCTGAAGCCCCCTCCTCACCCTCCCTTCTCCAGCACCACCTTCCTCTCATAGTCCTTCAGGTACATGGGCTTGGCTGGCTGCCCTTCGGCCTCCTCCTCCTCAGCATCACTCCCCGATGAGGACTCTGGGGATGGGCTTTTAGGGGTTCTCCAGGTTTGGGGATCCCCCCTTTTGGTCCCTGAGACCCCCCCCAGGTACCTGGCTGCCTGTAGAAGGTGGTGCCAGGCTGGTAGATTCGGGGGTCTCGGGTCTTGAGCAGAGCCAGGGTACGGTAGAAATCCCGCTCCAGGACGGGGTCCAGGGGCTGGGGGGGAAAGGGGGGGCTGGGGGGGTCACTGGGGGGTGTGGGGAGGGGAAATGGGGTGTGGGGGGGGTCACTGGGGGGTGTGGGGAGGGGAAATGGGGGTCTGGGGGGGTCACCTGGGGGGTGTGGGGGAGGGGAAATGGGGGTCTGGGGGGGAAAGGGGGGTGGGGAGGTCACTGGGGGGCGTAGGGGGGAAATGGGGGTGTGTGGGGGAGGGGAAATGGGGGGCCTGGGGGGGAAGGGGGGGTTGTTGGGGTGGGAGATGGGGGGTCACTGGGGGTCGTGGGAGGGGATTAATGGGGGTCATGGAGGGTCACAGGGGTCTGGGGAGGACATGGGGCTCGTGGGGGGGGTCACTGGGAGTCATGGGGGGACATGGGGGGGTCTCAGGAGATACTGGGGGCTGTGGGGGGGATCACAAGAGGTCTGGGGGGGTCACAGGGGGTGTGGGGGGGACATGGGGGTGTGGGGAGGTCCAGGGCGGTCGTGAGGGGATCACAGGGGGTGTGGGGGGGACATGGGGGGCACTGGGGGGTCGGGGGGGTCACTCACAGCCTCGTCCCCGCTGGACTCGGTGTCGTCGCTGGAGCTGGCGCTGGGGCTCCCGTATCGATCCTGCACTGCGGGACCCCTCAGGCACCGGCACGGGGGACCCCCCCACCCCACTCCATCCCATCCCAGTGCCCCCCATCAGGGACCCCCCATCCCATCCCAGTGCCCCCCCAACCCAATCCCAGTGCCTCCCCGGTGCCCCCCATCACGCCTTGTCCTCCCACATCCCAGTGCCCCCCCAACTCCATCCTGGTGCCCCCCATCACCCCTTTGTCCCCCCCCCATCCCAGTACCCCCCACAACCCCACCCCGGTGCCCCCCCATCACCCCTTGTCCCCCCTATTCCAGTGCCCCCCCGGTGCCCCCTATCACCCCTTGTCCCCCCCCCATCCCAGTGCCCACCCAACCCAATCCCAGTGCCCCCCCTCACCCCTTGTCCCCCCCCATCCTGGTGTCCCCCCCAAACCCCATGTCGGTGCCCCCCATCACCCCCTGTACCCCCCATCCCGGTGCCCCCCATAACCCAATCCCCAGTGCCCTCCCAGTGCCCCCCATAACCCCACCCCCAGTGCCCCCCCTCACCCCCTGCCCCCCCCACGCCGTCCCCCCGCTCACGCCGCTGCAGCTCCTCGCGCCGCCGGTAGCGCCGGGTACCAGCTCCGCAAACGCCTCGTTCACCCGTAAACGGCGACTCCGGCATCTTCCCCCAAAGCCTCGACCCCCCAAAACCCTCCGAAACCCCCCAAAACGCCCCAAAACGCCCCAAAACGCCCCCGCGGGACCCCCCCGGCGCGCGCCCCTCCCCTCGCGCCACGCCGCCGTCACGTGACCGCGGCCGCCGCCGCCGCCAGCGCGCGCGCGCGTGACCTCCCCGTGACCCCGCCCCGCTCTTAAAGGGGCAACGCGCCGGGAGCCGCGGTGGGGCCCACAGCCCCCCCCACCCAAAACACGGAGGCTCGAGGCTGGGTGGTCTCAGCTTCATCTTTATGGGGGGGACGGTGGGCTGGGGGGGAGGGGGGTGAAGTCCTGGAGGGGCGGGAAGCTGCTCTTAGGCGGTGCGGAGCTGGTAGTCTGGGGGAGGGAGAAAAAGGGGGGGAGGGGGGTGAGTGGGGGTGGGGGAGGGGCTGGGGGTGGGGGTGGGGATGGGGGTGGTCTCGGCCTCACCCCCCGCTCTGGGTGATGTAGCGCACCCAGGGCAGCGCCTGGTAACCGCTCTTCTCGATGATCTTCATGTACCGCACCTTTGGGGGGGTAGGGGATGGGGATGGACCCCCCCCTGGGCACCTCAAAACCCACCCCCCGGGGCACCCTGAGACCTCCCTGGGTGCAGAGGGGACCCTGGTACCCCCCAATCCCCATCCCCCAGCCCCCTCCCCATCCTCCCCCATCACAACCCTCCCCTTTGCCCATGGGACCCCCCTCCCCAGGGGCCCCCCCCGGGCACCCTGAGACCTCCCTGGGTGCAGAGGGGATGCTGATACCCCCCAGCACCATCCCAGACCCCTCCCCATCATCCCACATCACGACCCCTCCCCTTTGCCCATGGGACCCCAGTCCCCCAAGGACCCCCCCCTGGGCACCTCAAAACTCCCCCCTGGGCACCCTGAGACCTCCCCTGGGTGCAGAGGGGACCCTGATACCCCCCCAATCCCACCCCCCAGCCCCCTCCCCATCCTCCCCCATCCCACCCCCCTCCCCAGGGACCCCCCCCAGGGCACCCTGAGACCTCCCTGGGTGCAGAGGGGATGCTGGTACCTCCCCCAGCCCCATCCCAGCCCCCTCCCCATCATCCCACATCACGACCCCTCCCTTTGCCCTCAAAACCCCCTCCCAGGCCCCCCCCCCCGGGCACCCTGAGACCTCCCATGGTTCCTCTCCCCCCAGGGCAGCGTGGGGCTGGGGGCTGGGGGTCACCTGGATGCCTGACACGGTGAAGTAGGGGATCTCAAAGCGCACTGAGATGGGCGCCCGTCCCTCCTCCTCCTCCTTCTCCACGCTGGGCAGCCCGAAGCGAGCTCGCAGCAGATGCTCCTTCCCCCCCTGCACAGCACCCAGCCATGGTGCTGAGCCAGCCAAAGGTGGGGGGAAGGGAGGAGGAGGGGGAAGGGTTGGAGGCTCACTGGGAAGGATTTGATGCTCCAGATGAGCAGGTTCCTCTCCGGCAGGTAGCGGGCTGAGCCCGCGCTGGTCCTGACCTTGGGCGAGTCGGCGTCGCTGGGCACCGGCACCGAGATCTCCACCCCGTTGGCCACTGACTGCTTCTTGAACTGGGCTTTGGCCTTCAGGGGGAAAAGGGGGGACACAAAGTGGGGGCTCAGGAGGGATCTGAAGGAGGTGGATCCCCGTGGTGTTGAGCCCACCTTGACCATGATCTCCACTCGGCTGTGGGAGAACTTCTCGATGACCGACTCAATCCAGATGAGCGGCTTCACCTTTAGGGGTGGGATGGGGAGGGGTCACCCCTCATATCCCCCCCCCCCTTCACCTCCACCCCCCTCTGGGGTGGTGCCAAGCCCCTCACCTGGGTGTTGAGGCGATAGGACATGAGCTCAAAGTCGCCGTCGGGGGGGATGAAGGAGATGGTGCGGTCGCTGTCGAAGCGGGACAGACGGACACACTGGTGGAACTTCACGTCCTCCAGCTCCACCGACTTGTTTGTGCCCCCTGAGGAGGGAGGGGGGTGGCACTGGGAGGGGAGGGGGCTGTGCCACCCCCCAGGCTGCCCCCAGCCCCCAGCAGCACTCACGGCCCGTCAGCTCGAACAGGACGCGGGTCGTTGAGCCCCAGGCGCAGCTCCGGCATCCCCGAGAGGAAAACCTTCAGCCTGATGCTCCCCAGCACCTCACTCAGCAGCACACTGCCACTGGCACTCACCTGGGGGCATGGCCTTCCTCACCAGCCTCATCCTCATCTTGGCACCTGCTTCATCCTCATCCCCATCATCGTCCTCATCCCCATCACCATCCTCATCCCCATCTCCATCCTGATCCCATCCATCCCATCCCATCCCATCCCATCCCAATCCCAATCCCAATCCCATCACCATCCTGATCTCAATCCCATTGCCATCCCACCACCATCTCCATCCCATCCCCATCCTGATCCCAATCCCATCCCACCCCAATCCCATCCCCATCCCCATCCCATCCAATCCCAATCCCAATCCCATCCCATCCCATCCCAATCCCATCCCATCCCATCCCCATCCTGATCCCAATCCCATCCCCGCCCAATCCCATCCTCATCCCATCACCACCCTCATCCCCATCCCCATCCTGATCCCATCCCACCCCAATCCCATCCCCATCCCCATCCCATCCCATCCAATCCCAATCCCATCCCCATCCCATCCCAATCCCATCCCATCCCATCCCATCCCATCCCATCCCATCCCATCCCCATCCTGATCCCAATCCCATCCCCACCCAATTCATCCTCATCCCATCACCACCCTCATCCCCATCCCCATCCTGATGCCATCCCACCCCCATCTCACCCCCCCCACCCCCACCCCCACCCCCATCCCGTCTCCCCCACCCCCCCTGGCCCTGCCCCCTGCCCTGCAGCCCCCCCAGCTCACCAGCAGGTTCACAGCCTCGATGACATCGATGAAAACCTCGTTCTTCTTGTACCTGATGCCCTCGGAGCGCCAGGACACGGCGTTGGTCACCGTGCTGGGCACCCCCGGCCTGCCCCTCTCCAGCTTGTTCCCCTCCTGGGTGATGTACCTGGGGTGGAGGAAAGGGGGTGAAGAGGGGTGTGGGGGGGTGTTTTGGGGGGTCCTGACACCCCCCAAGCTCAGCCCCTCCTCACTCCTGCAGGATCTTGCTGTCTGTGGTCTGGGGGAAGCCAAAGTCCATCAGCTCATCCAGGAGCTCGTAGATGATGACAAAGTTGTCCCTGATGCTCTCCTCCTCCAGCTCCTTGAAGTACTCACAGAAAACCTGCAGGGGTGGGATGGGGAGGGGGGAGAATTACACCCTGACAGCCCCCCAAAGAGGGGAATCACCCCCAAAGAGAGGAGCCCCCCAAAGAGGGGAACCTCCCAAAGAGAGGAACCCCCCTAAAGAGAGGAATCACCCTCAAAGAGAGGAACCCCCCAAAGAGAGGAACCCCCTCCAAAAGAGAGGAATCACCCTAAAGAGGAGAATCCCCCCCAAAGAAAGGAATCCCCCTCAAAGAGGGGAACCCCCCCAAAGAGAGGAACCCTCCTCAAAGAGAAGAACCCCCCAAAAGAGAGGAGCCCCCCAAAGAGAGGAGCTCCCCTAAAAAGGAGAACCCCCCAAAAGACAGGAACCCCCCAAAGAGGAGAACCCCCCAAAGAGAGGAACCCCCCAAAGAGAGGAGCCCTCCCCGAAGACAGGAGCCCCCCTAAAGAGAAGAACCCCCCCAAAGAGGGGAAGCCCCCCAAAGAGAATCCCCCTAAAAGACAGGAACCCCCCAAAGAGAGGAGCCCCCCTAAAGAAGAGAATCCCCCTAAAAAGAAGAACCCCCCCAAAGACAGGAGCTCCCCAAAGAGAGGAGCCCCCAAAGAGAGGAGCCCCCCAAAGACAGGAATCCCCCCAAAGACAGGAGCCCCCAAAGACAGGAGCCCCCCAAAGACAGGAATCCCCCCAAAGACAGGAGCCCCCAAAGACAGGAGCCCCCCAAAGAGAGGAGCCCCCCCAAAGACAGGAGCCCCCAAAGAGTGGAGCCCCCCCAAAGACAGGAGCCCCCAAAGAGAGGAGCCCCCCAAAGACAGGAGCCCCCCCAAAGAGAGGAGCCCCCCAAAGACAGGAGCCCCCAAAGAGAGGAGCCCCCCAAAGACAGGAGCCCCCCCAAAGAGAGGAGCCCCCCAAAGACAGGAGCCCCCAAAGACAGGAGCCCCCAAAGAGAGGAGCCCCCCAAAGACAGGAGCCCCCCAAAGAGAGGAGCCCCCCAAAGAGTGGAGACCCCCAAAGACAGGAGCCCCCCAAGAGTGGAGCCCCCAGCTCACCTGCACCACCTTGTAGAGGAAGGCGTAGAGCAGGGACACGTTGCTGTTCCTGGTGGTCGTGGCCACCACTGATGGGGGGGGTTAAGGAAAGGATTCTGGGGGGGCCCTGCAGCGTTTTTGGGGGGCCCTGCAGCGTTTTGGGGGGATACAGTAGAGGTTGGAGTGTTTGATCCAGAGCAGATGGACGTGGCCGTGGCTCAGGACGGGGCTGAGCGTGCCCGTGGCCTCATCCTGCAGCAGCAGCGCCATGAAGCGCTCCAGGGGCTCCGGCCCCACGTCCCCCCGGTAGCTGCGGCTCAGGAGGGGCTGGGGGGGAACTGGGGGGTCAGGGGGGTCCCCAAACCTCTGCACCCCACTCCCAGGGGTCACAGGGGTCACAGGGGTCACCATCGTTGGCCTTTGGCCTGAGCTTCAAAGCATGAGGGGATATTGGGGTGACCCCCCAGGAGTGAGCCCCTTGTGGGGGGTGCAGGGGGTTTGGGGGGGTTGGAGGGGTTTTGGGGTTCAGAGGGGTCCCCAAACCTCTGCACCCCCCTCTCTGGGGTCACAGGGGTCACAGGGGGTCACCATCGTTGGCCTTTGGCTTGAGCTTTGAGGTATAAGGGGATATTGGGGTGACCTCCCCCGGAAAAAGCCCTTTGAAGGGGGTTTTGGGGGGGGTTCGGGGGGTTTTGGGGTTCAGGGGGGATCCCCAAACCTCTGCACCCCCCCTCTGGGGTCACAGGGGTCACAGGGGTCATCATCATTGGCCTTTGGCTTGAGCTTTGAGGTATAAGAGGATATTGGGGTGACCCCCCCCGGAAAAAGCCCTTTGAAGGGGGTTTTAGGGGGGGTTGGGGGGGTTTTGGGGTTCAGGGGGGTTCAGGAGGGGTCCCCAAACCTCTGCACCCCCCTCTCTGGGGTCACAGGGGTCACCATCGTTGACTTTGGCTTGAGCTTTGAGGCAGGAGGGGATATTGGGGTGACCCCCCCCAGGAGTGAGCCCTTTGTGGGGGGTGGGGGGGGGGTTTTGGGGTTCAGGGGGGTTCAGGGGGGGTCCCCAAACCTGTGCCCCCCCCCCAGGGGTCACCACCATTGCCCTTGGCTTGACTTTGAGGCACGAGGGGACATTGGGGTGACCCCCCAGGACCGGGGGGGGGTGTGGAGGGGGGTGTGGGGGTTTGGGGGGTTCAAGGGGGTTCAGGGGGGGTCCCCAAACCTGTCTCCCCCCTCTCTGGGGTCACAGGGGTCACCACCATTGCCCTTGGCTTGACTTTGAGGCACAAGGGGACATTGGGGTGACCCCACAGGACTGGGGGGGGTGTGTGGGGGTGTGTGGGGGGTTGTGGGAGGTTTTGGGGTTCAGGGGGGTTCAGGGGGGGTCCCCAAACCTCTTCCCCCCCCCAGGGGTCACCACCATTGCCCTTGGCTTGACTTTGAGGCCCGAGGGGACATCGGGGTGACCCCCCAGGACTGGGGGAGGTGTGTGGGGGTGTGGGGGGGTTGTGGGGGTGTGGGGGGCTCTGGGGGGCGCTGGGGGGCTCTGGGGGGGTCTCACCTTGCCCTTGAGGTCCAGGATGGACACGGCCGAGGCCATGGCGGCACCTGAGGCAGGTGAAGGCTGCGCCCGGCGCCGCCTTAAAGGGGCCGGGACAGAGCGGGGGGGGCTGCGGGGAGGGGGGGGGGGACACCCCAAAAAGGGCAACCCCGGGGGGCACAGACACCCCCAGGCAAGGACAGACCCCCCCACAGCGGACCCCCCACTCAGGGGACCCCCAGGTTGGTTTGGGGGGATGAAAAGGGGCTGCTGGGTGCCTGAGACCCCCCAAATTGGGTGGGACGGGGCTTGACCCCCAGGCTTGGCCCCCCCATGGGGGGCACAGACACCCCCAGCCCCCCCCCACTAGACCCCTCCACTTGGGGGGATGTATTTGGGGGAGATGGGAAAAGGGGGGGTCGTGGGGTTGTTTTGGGGGGGGTCATTGCAAGGAGGAGGTGAAAACAACCCCCTGAGCCCCCCAAAACCCACCGGGGATGATGCTGGGGGGGGGTGGGGGGCCGTGGGAAAAAGGGTCGGGGGGCGAAAACGGGGGGCCGGGGGGTGGAAAAAGGGGGGCGCAGGGGGGTTATTGGGGGGGATGGGAAAAGGGGGGGGTCGTGGGGTTGTTTTGGGGGAGGTCGTGGCAAGGGGGGGTGGAAATGACCCCCTGAACCCCCCAAAACCCACCGGGGATGAGACTGAGGGGGGGTGAGGGACCGTGGGAAAAAGGGTCGGGGGGAGAAAACGGGGGGCCAGGGATGGAAAAAGGGGGCGCAGGGGGATTATTGGGGAAGGATGGGAAAAGGGGGGGTCGTGGGGTTGTTTTGGGGGGGGTCATTGCAAGGAGGAGGTGAAAACGACCCCCTGAGCCCCCCAAAACCCACCGGGGATGATGCTGGGTGTGGTGGGGGGCCGTGGGAAAAAGGGTCGGGGGGCGAAAACGGGGGTTCAGGGATGGAAAAGGGGGGTCGGGGTGTCAGAGGAGGCGGGGGGCGGGTTTTTCCCCGGGGGGGGGTCGGGCCGTGGCTCCGGGGGCGGGACCCGGCCCCAGCCCCGGGCGGAGCGTTCGCAGCGATCGGCGGCGGCCGCGGGGGTCGCGATGGGGGCGCGGAGCGGGAACCACGGTGAAGCTGCGGGAACCCCCCGCGGGGCTTGGGGGGGGTCGGGGGAAGGGGGGGGGGTGCGGGGGAGGGAATTTGGGGCGACGGAGGCTGCGGGAGGAAGGAAACAAACGCGAAAAGGGAGAGAAAAAGGGGGCGGGAGGAGGCGAAAGCGAAAGCGGCCGCGGTTGGGGGGGGTGGGGGTGGGGGGGGTGGGTTTGGGGGGGACCCCTTGGGTTTAGGGGGACCCTCTGACCCCCCCCGACTTCATCTCAACCCCCCCCAACTTTATCCCATCTCCCCCCCACCCCGGGATGGCTGCGCTGGGTGGGGGGGGTGAAGGGGGTTGGGGGGGGGGGGTGCTGCGGTTTTGGGGAGCTGCGGGGGGGCTGCTGCTGTGGGGGGGTGGTTCGGGAGTTTGGGGGGCTGAAAGGGGAGGGAGCTGGCTTTTGGGGGCTCTGGGGGTGCATTTGGGGAGGGGGCTGTGCTTTGGGGGGCTCTGAGGGGCATTTTGGGAGGGGGCTGAGCTCTTGGGGGGCTCTGGGGGGTTGGTTCTGTGTTGGGGGGCTGTAGGGGGAGGGAGCTGGGCTTTTGGGGGCTCTGGGGATGATTTGGGGAGGGGGCTGAGCTCTGGGGGGGTGGTTCTGTGTTGGGGGGCTGTAGGGGGAGGGAGCTGAGCTCTTGGGGGACTGTGGGGGGTTGGTTCTGTGTTGGGGGGCTGTAGGGGGAGGGGGATGGCTCTGGGAGGCTCTGGAGGTGATTTGGGGAGGGGGCTGTGCTCTGGGAGGATTTTGGGGAGGAGGCTGAGCTCTGAGGGGCTCTGGGGATGGTTTGGGGAGGGGGCTGAGCTCTTGGGGGGCTTTGGGGGGGTTGGTTCTGTGTTGGGGGGCTGTAGGGGGCTGGGCTGGGGTTTTGGGGGCTCTGGGGGTGCATTTGGGGAGGGGGCTGGGCTCTGGGGGGGCTGTGGGGTGAGGGGGCTGCCCTGGGGGTGCTCTGGGGGTGATTTGGGGAGGGGGCTGTGCTTTGGGGGTGCTCTGAGGGTGATTTGGGGAGGGGGCTGTGCTTTGGGGGTGCTCTGGGGGTGATTGGGGAGGGGGCTGTGCCCTGGGGGTGCTCTGGGGGTGGTTTGGGGGTGATTTGGGGAGGGGGCTGTGCCCTGGCAGAACCAGCCTGGGTTGATCCTTCAGCACAAGCAGCTCATGGCTGTGGCTGGAGGCTCCAGGAGCCAACGTGGCCTTGGGGGGGAGGGGGAGGGGATCCCCCAAAATAGACATGTCCCTGCTGAGGGGCCCCCCCAACCCCCCCCCCCCAGGGCACAGCTGCCCTCCCTGAGCCCCCCCAAAGCCCCCCCAAGGTGTGGCTGCTGTGCCTGGGCTGTCCCTGGGCTGTTCCCACGCCTCTGCTGCCAGCTCTGGCTCCATTCCCACCCTAAAAATAAGAGCAGGGAGCTGTGGCTGAGCTGTGCCCGTGGCTGGAGCCTCCTGGTGCCCGTGGCTGGAGCCCAGCAGTGCCCTGGCACCGTGGCAGGAGCCCAGCAGTGCCCATGGGCAGGGCTCTGGTGACTCCCATAGGCAGGAGCTTCATGGTGCCCATGGCTGGAGCCCCATGGTGCCCATGTGAGGAGCCCAGCACCAGCCTGGCACCATGGCAGGAGCCCAGCAGCACCCTGGCACTGTGGCAGGAGCCTCATGGTGCCCATGGCAGGAGCCCAGCACCATCCTGGCACTGTGGCAGGAGCCCCATGGTGCCCATGTGAGAAGCCCAGGACCAGCTTGGCACTGTGGCAGGAGCCTTGTGGTGCCCATGGCAGGAGCCCAGCACCACCCTGGCACCATGGCAGGAACCCCATGGTGCCCATGGGCAGGGATCTGGTGACTCCCATGGTCAGGAGCCTCATGGTGCCCATGTGAGGAGCCCAGCACCACCCTGGCACCATGGCAGGAACCCCATGGTGCCCATGGGCAGGGATCTGGTGACTCCCATGGTCAGGAGCCTCATGGTGCCCATGTGAGGAGCCCAGCAGTGCCCTGGCACCATGGCAAGAACCTCATGGTGCCCATGGGCAGGGATCTGGTGACTCCCATAGTCAGGAGCCTCATGGTGCCCATGTGAGGAGCCCAGCAGTGCCCTGGCACCATGGCAAGAGCCCAGCAGTGCCCATGGGCAGGGCTCTGGTGACTCCTTGGGCAGGGGTCTGGTGATTCCCATGGGTAGGAGCTCCATGGTGCCCATGTGAGGAGCCCAGCAGCACCCTGGCACCATGGCAGGGACCCTCTGAAGAGCCAGGACCTGCTCCCCTCTCCCCCCTCCCCTTGCCACGTGCTGTGCCAGGGAGCAGCCCCTGTGATGGGCAGCCAGGGAGGAGCTTTCCCAGGGGCTGCTTCCCTGGGGCATGAGGAGCTTCATCCCATCCCATCCCATCCCATCCCATCCCATCCCATCCCATCCCATCCCATCCCAGTTCATCCCATCCCCTCCCACCCCATCCCACCCCATCCCAGTTCATCCCATCCCAACCCTCCCTCCCCTTCCTTTTCCCCCTGCAGGCACCCCACAGAAGTATGACCCCACCTTCAAAGGGCCCATTTATGACAGGTAACAGAACCCCCCGTGAGGTGCCACCTGCAGCTGTGGCCTCGTGTCCCCTCTTTGTCCCCAACACCTCTGCTCTGGCTCCCAGGGGCTGCACTGACATTGTCTGCTGTGTCCTGCTGCTCCTTGCCATCGTGGCTTACGTGGTGGTGGGTGTTGTGGGTAGGTACCAGCTGCCAGGGGGGTGGGTTTGGGGTGGTTTTGGGGGGAGGGTTCATCTCTGTGGGTGTGTGGATGGAGCTGGGGTGGGGGGCTGGGGTGAGTGAGGGATGGCTGAGGGAGGAGGGAGGGAGATGAAGTTGGGGTGACCCCAAACCCACCTTTGTGGTGTCTCTCCATCCTTTCTGCTCCCAGCCTGGACTCATGGGGACCCCAGGAAGGTGATTTACCCCACTGACAGCCGTGGCCAGTTCTGTGGGCAGCAGGGGACTCCCAATGAGTACGTGTCACCCCCCTCCCCAACCACCCCAGCTGCCTTTCAGGGGAGCATCTCAGGACCCCTCCCCACCCATCCCCAAGGTGCAGCCTCCTCTCACCTCTCCTTGGTGCTGCCCCAGGCTTGAGCTGCTTCTGTGCTTTGCAGGAACAAACCTTTCCTCTTCTACTTTGACATAGTCAAGTGTGCCAGCCCCCTGGTGCTGCTGCAGTTCCAGTGCCCCACCATGCAGGTACCTGGGGAAGGGGCTTGGAGGGGTCTCTCAGGAGGGGTTGGGAGAGGGGAGAAGCTGCAGTTGTGTTGGGGAAGAGGGGGGAGGATGTTTTCCCCCCATCTTTTTGTCCCCAGATCTGTGTGAGCCAATGCCCAGACCGATACCTGACTTACCTGGGAGCCTCCCAGAGCTCTGCACAGCTCCAGTACTACAGGAACTTCTGTGTCCCTGAGTTCCAGAACCTGCAGAAGGTGAGGTTTGGGGAGGGGGGAGGTCACCAGAGCATTTCCCAACCCCCCCACATACACCCCAACCCCTCCCAGCTCAGCCCATTAACATCCAGCTTGTGTCTGTTCCCCATCCAGCCTCCCCTCGAGGTGCTGAAGGACAAGGAGTGTCCAGCCATGCTCATCCCCAGCACTCCATGTACATCAGGGGCTGGGGCTGGCCTGGCTGGGATTGGTTTTGGGGGGTGGTTTGGAGGTTTTGGGGGCAGTTTGGAGGCTCTTTGGGGGTCCTGGGGCTCCAGGGGAGCTTTGTGCCCATGGGCAGGGCTTTGGGCTCATGTCCTTGAGTCAGTTGGGGGCTTCCAGAGCTGATTCCCCTCTGTACATCAGGGGCTGGGGCTGTCCTGGCTGGGATTGGTCTGGGGGGGTGGTTTGGGGGTCCTGGGGGTCCAGGGGAGCTTTGTGCCCATGGGCAGGGGTTTGGGCTCATGTCCTTGAGTCAGTTGGGGGCTTCCAGAGCTGATTCCCCCCTGTACATCAGGGGCTGGGGCTGGGATTGGTTTGGGGGCGGTTTGGAGGCTCTTTGTGGGTCCTGGGGGTCCAGGGGAGCTTTGTTCCCATGGGCAGGGGGTTCATAGCACTGACTTTCTCCCCTTTCCCCTCTGCCAGTGGCAAGAAGGTGCTTCCCAGCCATCCAGGCCAAGGAAGGTGTCATCATGGTGGGCAACGAGACCACCTACAACGACGGGCTGGGGCAGCTCAGGAACGTCACCGAGCTGCTGGAAGGGGCCAAGTGAGTCCCTTGGTGCCTGTGAAGGGGGGACACAGAGCTCTGGGGGCTTTTTGGTCTCTCCTGGGGCTGTTTGCTTGATGCCACCTCTGCCAAGTGACATCTCTGCTCTCCTCTGGGTGCAGGGTGGGATGTGGCTGTGAGGGACAGGGCTTGGCAAGGGGGGACACAGAGCTCTGGGGGCTTTTTGGCCTCTGCTGGTGCTGTTTGCTTGATGCTTTGGCAGGGTGATGCCAGGGGAGCAGCAGCCTGCTGGGGGCTGTGGCCAGAGCTGCAGGACCTGCTCACCTTTTGCTTTTCATCCCTTTGAGCCTTGGTGTGGCTGGAAGGGAGCCCCTGGAAAGCCTCAGCACAGAGTCCCTGGAGGACAGGGAGGGGGGAGCAGCAGGGAGAAGGGAAAACGATGCCAGGAAAGCAGCCACAAGCTCTGAGGGGATGGTTTTGTGCCCAGGGAGCCTGGGCAGAAGGTTGTTGGAGCTTGGGCAGCAGGGGCTGAGGCTCCTGCATGTCTCCCCCACTGGATTCTGCTTCATTCCCCTCTTTGAGGTGGGTTTTGTTTGTTGCAGGAAAGCAAACGTGGTTCTGGAAGCCAGGCAGCTGGCCATGAAGATCTTTGAGGACTACACAGTGTCCTGGTACTGGATCATCATGTGAGCAGAGGCTTGAGCTCCACCTTATGCCTGGAGATGCCTGAGCTTTGGGCCAAAACAACCCTTCATGCCCATGCAACCCATCCACCAGTCACCCCTTGGCCTTTGGGTGGTTTCCAGGAGAGGGGAGAGGTGCCAGGGGTGGCCTCACCTCCCTGTGACACGTTGCCAACCTTCCTCCCTGCAGAGGTTTGGTCATTGCCATGGTGGCCAGCTTGGTCTTCATCGTCCTGCTGCGCTTGCTGGCCGGGGTCATGGTCTGGGTGATGATCGTGATGGTCGTCCTGGTGCTGGCTTATGGTGAGTCCACTGGCTTGGGAGCTTCTCCTGCCCCTTCCCTCCCCTCCCCACCTTTCCCTGACCCCCTGCCCCTCTGCTCCCCACCACAGGCATCTTCCACTGCTACCTGGAGTATGCCAAGCTCAAAGGGGAGGCAGGTTCTGATGTGTCCCTGAAGGATCTGGGCTTTCAGACCGACCTCCGTGTCTACCTGCACCTGAGACAGACCTGGCTGGCCTTCAGTGAGCCCCTGCCCTGCTCTGGGTGTGGGGTGGGACGTGGCTGGGAGGGACAGGGCTTGGCAAGGGGGGACACAGGGGTCTGGGGGCTTTTTGGCTTCTCCTGGGGCTGTTTGCTTGATGCCACCTCTGCTAAAGGACATCTCTGCTCTCCTCTGGGTGCAGGGTGGGATGTGGCTGTGAGGGACAGGGCTTGGCAAGGGGGGACACAGGGGTCTGGGGGCCTTTTGGCCCCTCCTGTGGCCCTTTGCTCGATGCCACCTCTGCCAAGTGACATCTCTGCTCTCCTCTGGGTGCAGGGTGGGACATGGCTGGGAGGGACAGGGCTTGGGAAGGGGGGACACAGAGCTCTGGGGGCCTTTTGGCCTCTCCTGGGGCTGTTTGCTTGATGCCACCTCTCCCAAGGGCCATCTCTGCCCTCTGGGTGCAGGGTGGGATGTGGCTGGGAGGGACAGGGCTTGGGAAGGGGGGACACAGAGCTCTGGGGGCCTTTTGGCCCCTCCTGTGGCCCTTTGCCCGATGCCACCTCTGCCAAGGGCCACGTGCCATCCCCTGAGGAGCCTCCAGTGCCGTGCCAGGCTTCCTTGGCAAGGCAAAGCTGGCTGTGGGGCACTGTGCCCATGGGCTGGCACAGCCTGAGGCTCCTCTTCTCCCTCCCAGTGATCATCCTGTGCATCGTGGAGGTCGTGATCATCCTCCTCCTCATCTTCCTCCGCAAGAGGATCCTCATCGCCATCGCTCTCATCAAGGAGGCCAGCAGGTCTGGGGGGACCCTGTGCCCAGGCAGAGCTGCCTCTTGTCACCTCTGCTGCTGGGAAGGACCTGAGGAGGCTCAGCTGGGCTTTTTTCACCCCTCTTGCTGACAGGGCTGTGGGTCACATCATGAGCTCGCTGCTCTTCCCCTTGTGCACCTTCTTCTTGCTGTGCCTCTGCATCGCCTACTGGGCCAGCACAGCCGTGTATCCTTTGCTCATCCCCTCCCTGGGGAGGAACCTGCCCAGAAACCAAAGGTCTGCCAGGGTAATAAACACCCCACAGGGTGGGGGAGGCATCTGCTCAGCCAAGCACCAGCTCCAGGCTCCAGCTGTAATTTAGGACAGGAGGAACCAGCCTGGAGTCGCCCCAGGGGAGGGTGAGCTGGGGGCTGAGGGAGAAATGAGAGGGGTGTGAGCCCTGTGCCAGGCTGCCCAGGGAGCTGGGGCAGTGCCCAGCCCTGCAGGGACCCCAGAGCCGTGGGGCTGAGGGAGAAATGGAGCCCTGAGAGGGGTGTGAGCCCTGTGCCAGGCTGCCCAGGGAGCTGGGGCAGTGCCCAGCCCTGCAGGGACCCCAGAGCCGTGGGGCTGAGGTGGATGAGGCAGGGGGAGGGCTCAGAGCTGGGCTCCAGCAGCTCCAGGGGCTTTTCCCCAGCCCCAAACTGTGATTCTATTCAAACCAAACATAGAAGAGCCATTGCAGGGGGGCTGGTGAGAGCACAGCTGAGTTGTTTGCCTGCAGGGGGATGGGGGTGCTTGGCAAAGTTGCTTCTCCTGAACCCCCACTCTGCAGTTTCCTCTCCACCTCCAACGAGGCCGTTTACAAGGTGTTTAATGAGAGCACGTGTCAGTTCTCTGGGCAGAGCTGCAACCCTGAGGTGAGCTGGCAGGGAAGCTCCGTGGGAATGGAGGGTGGAATCACAGACTCACAGCGTGCTGGGGGCTGGAAGGGACCTGCAGAGCTCATCCAGCACAAACCCCCTGCTAAAGCAGCTGCCCCTTGCTCAGGGGGCTCAGGGATGTGTCCATGGTTGTTGGGAACCTCCTGAGGAGCCTCCACACCCTCCCTGGCCTCTCTCCAGCCCTTCCCTGTGTGTCTGGAGCTGGGGGAGCCCAGCACTGGGCACAGGACCCCAGCTGAGGCCTCCCCAGGGCAGAGCAGAGGGGGAGCAGAACCTCCCTGACCTGCTGCCCACACTCAACCCCCCCAGGCTGCCACTGGCCTCGTAGCCCAGGTCTGTCTCTGCAGAGCTGCTCTCCAGCAGATCACCCTCCTCCCTGCTGTGTGACCTCATCATGGTGATCCTGCTCTTAGACAATCTGTAAAGGTCCCTTCCCTGATCCCTTCAGCCCTTCTGTGGTCCTAAGACACTGACTGATGACCCTTCCATGCTCCTGTGCTCCTAAGACACCAGTTGATGACCTTTCCATGATCCCTTCCAAGCTCCTGTGGTTGATGAGCATCTGCTTCTCCTTCTAGACCTTCAACACCAGCAATGTCACCAAGCTGTGCCCCGATGCCCAGTGTCTCTTTGCCTTCTATGGTGGGGAAACAGCCTACCACAGGTACCTCATCGTCCTCCAGTTCTTCAACGTCTTCATGTTCTTCTGGCTGGCCAACTTCATCATCGCCCTGGGCCAGGTCACTCTGGCTGGAGCTTTCGCCTCCTACTACTGGGCCTTCAAGAAACCTGATGACATGCCACCCTTCCCCCTCTTCTCCTCCTTCAGCCGCGCTCTCAGGTACGTCCCAGAACCTCAAAGGCTTGGAAGGGACCTCAAAAGCTCACCCAGTGCAACCCCCTGCCAGGGGGGACACAGGAACTCAGCAGCTGGGTTTGGGATGTCTCCAGAGGAGCCTCAACAGCCTCCCTGGGCAGCCTGGGACAGGGGGTTGTCCTTCTGTGCTGGTGGGGAGTGGGAAGGGAGCTGCAGAGCTCCTCCAGCCCTAAAGCAGGTTCCTCTTGGTCAGGGGGCACAGGGATGAGTCCAGGGGGTGGTTGGGAACCTCCTGAGGAGCCTCCACAGCCTCCCTGGGCAGCCTGGGCCAGGGGTTTCTCCTCCTGTGCTGGTGGAACAAGAGACTCACAATGGTGGGGGTGGAAGGGACCTGCAGAGCTCCTCCAGCCCTAAAGCAGGTTCCTCATGGTCAGGGGGCTCAGGGATGAGTCCAAGTGGGTTTGGGAACCTCCTGAGGAACCTCCCTGGGCCAGGGCTCAGCACCAAAGGAGTTTCTCCTGATGGTTCCAGTGCAACCAGAGAATCACTTCAGAGCTCTTTAGACCTTTCAGAGCTGCCCCAGCCCTGAAGCAGGTTCCTCATGGTCAGGGGCCACACAGGAACTCATCAGCTGGGTTTGGGATGTCTCCAGAGCAGGAGGCTCCACACCCTCCCTGGGCAGCCCCTGCCAGTGCTCCCTCAGCCTCATAGCTGAAGTTTCTCCTCCTGTTTCTCTGGAAGCTCTGATGTTCCAGTGTGTCCCCATTGCCCCTTGTCCTGGCTCCAGCCTCCTCACACTTGGGGATATGACTGAGGGCACCCCTCAGGCTGCTCCTGGCCAAGCCCCAGCTCCCTCAGCCTCCCAGCACAAGGCAGATGCTCCACTCCAGCCCCTGTGCTGAGCTCTCTCCACAGCTCCCTGTCCCTCTGCAACTGAGGGGCCCAGAGCTGGCCACACCATCCCAGATGTGGGCTCACAGGGCAGCAGAACCTCCCTGACCCACAGCCCCTCTGCCCCAGCCCAGGCTGCCATTGGCCTCTTGCTCTCAAGGGCTCATCCTGCTGCCCCCCAGCACCCCCAGCTCCCTCTCCCCTCCTCTCCCAGAGCTCCTTCCCCAGCCTGTGCTGCTCCATGGGGTTGTTCTTTCCCAGCCTCTGCACTTTGCCCTGCTTGAATGTCATTTGATTTCCCTCTTTCCAACCCTCCAGTCTTGTCTCCAGGAGGACTCCTGAGGTTCTGGAGGTGATTTCCTCCTCCTCCTGCTCTTCCTCCTCCTCCTCCCTCCCCTCCTTCCTAAGCAGAAGCATCTCTCCCAGGTACCACACTGGCTCACTTGCCTTTGGCTCCCTGATCCTCGCCATCGTCCAGGTCATCAGGGTCACTCTGGAGTATCTGGACCATAAGTTGAAAGGTAGGGGAAGGCTGGAGCTGCCAGATGAGGGGGTGGAACAGGGTTGGCTCCTTCTGCTTTCCTTGGGTGACAGATCACAGAGTCATCTGGGTGATGGTTTGGGTTTGGGGGTTGGGTTTGGAAGGGATCAACTCGTTCCAACCCTCCTGCCAGGGACAGGGATGTTCTGCACCAGCCCAGGGTGCTCCAAGCCCCTTCCAACCTGCCCTTGAGCAGGGATGGAGCAGCCACAACCTCTGTGCAACCCCTTGAGCAGGGATGGGGCAGCCACCACCTCTGTGCAACCCCTTGAGCAGGGATGGGGCAGCCACCACCTCTGTGCAACCCCTTGAGCAGGGATGGAGCAGCCACAACCTCTCTGGGCAACCCCTTGAGCAGGGATGGGGCAGCCACCACCTCTGTGCAACCCCTTGAGCAGGGATGGGGCAGCCACAACCTCCCTGGGCAACCCCTTGAGCAGGGATGGAGCAGCCACCACCTCTGGGCTACCCTTTCAGCATGGATGGAGCATCCACAACCTCTGTGCAACCCCTTGAGCAGGGGTGGGGCAGCCACAACCTCTCTGGGCAACCTCTGAGCTCATGGATAAGGTCCAGGAGAAGTTGACTGCTTGGGTAGAGAATGGAGATTCTCCTTTTAGGACCCTGGAGCTGTCTCTTGGAGGAAGAGGCACTTCACAGGGGCAGGAGGAGGGTGAAGTCCTGGGTGTCTGAAACACCCAACAGCAAGGACAAGTGTGGGAGGGAGCTGCTGGGCTCATCCCACCATCTGCAGCAACATCAGCCTCCCAGGGAGGCTGGAAACAGGCCTTGAGGAGGAGGCTGTGCTGGGATGTCTCACTGGGGACCTTGAGGTTGCTTCTGGGAGAGGCAACATCCCTCCTTTTGAGCTGCTCACCCTCTCCTGTGCTGTTCCCTCCAGCTGCAGAGAACAGATTGGCCAAGTTCCTGCTGAGCTGCCTCAAGTGCTGCTTCTGGTGCCTGGAGAAGTTCATCAAGTTCCTCAACAGAAACGCCTACATCATGGTAAAAGGGGCTCACAGGGTCCTGGCTGCCCTGGGGGGAAGGTCTCAGAGCTCCTGGAGGTCTCTTTGGGGTGCTGCTGGGACCTGTTGCCTCCCCACATCCCAGCAGGAGGAAGCTTCTCAGTGTTTTGCTGGAGAGCCTCAACCTCAGCTGGGTCACTTGGAGTTTGGGAGAGATGTGGGGCTGGGGGGGGGACTCAACTCTCAGTGTCTGGAGGGAAAAAGAGCTTCCAGGGTGGGATTTCCCTGAGTTTCTCTCCAAGATGGGATTCATTGCACCCCTTTTCTCAGCAGGGAGCTCAGTGCAGCTCCATCTCTCTCTTCTCTGCCCCTTTTCCCCCCTCTTAGATCGCTGTTTATGGCACCAACTTCTGCACCTCGGCCAGAAATGCCTTCTTCCTGCTCATGAGGAACATCATCAGGTGAGCTGCAGGTCCTGTGTGCTGCCAAGGATCAGCCCTGCCTCCTTCCCAGCCTTTAGCTGTGGTTTGGTGCCACCTTTACAACGTGTGTGTGTGTGTGTGTGTATGTCTGTGGGTGTGTGTGTGGTGGCTGCTTCTCCCTGTGCTTGAGCTGTTGGGTGGGTGTGGATGCTCATCTCTGGGTGCTCATCTCTGTGTGTGGATGCTCATCTCTCTGGATGTTCATCTCTGTGTGTGGATGCTCATCTCTGGATGTGGATGCTCATCTCTGTGTGTGGATGCTCATCTCTCTGGATGCTCATCTCTGGATGCTCATCTCTGTGTGTGTGGATGCTCATCTCTGGATGCTCATCTCTGGGTGTGGATGCTCATCTCTGGATGCTCATCTCTGTGTGTGTGGATGCTCATCTCTGGATGCTCATCTCTGTGTGTGTGGATGCTCATCTCTGGATGCTCATCTCTGTGTGTGTGGATGCTCATCTCTGGATGCTCATCTCTGGATGCTCATCTCTGGATGTGGATGCTCATCTCTGTGTGTGGATGCTCATCTCTGGATGCTCATCTCTGGATGCTCATCTGTGTGTGTGGATGCTCATCTCTGGGTGTGGATGCTCATCCCTCTGGATGCTCATCTGTGTGTGTGGATGCTCATCTCTGGGTGTGGATGCTCTGGATGCTCATCTCTGGGTGTGGATGCTCTGGGTGCTCATCTCTGGGTGTGGATGCCAATCTCTCTGCATGTGGATGCTCATCTCCCTGGATGCCCATCTCTGGATGCTCACCTCTCTGTGGATGCTCATCTCTGGATGTGGATGCTCATCTCTGTGTGTGGATGCTCATCTCTGGATGCTCATCTCTGTGTGTGGATGCTCATCTGTGTGTGTGGATGCTCATCTCTGGGTGTGGATGCTCATCTCTGGATGCTCATCTCTGGATGCTCATCTGTGTGTGTGGATGCTCATCTCTGGGTGTGGATGCTCTGGGTGCTCATCTCTGGGTGTGGATGCCAATCTCTCTGCATGTGGATGCTCATCTCCCTGGATGCCCATCTCTGGATGCTCACCTCTCTGTGGATGCTCATCTCTGGGTGTGGATGCTCATCTCTGGGTGTGGATGCTCATCTCTGCATGTGGATGCCCATCTCTGGATGCCCATCTCTGGATGCCCACCTCTCTGTGGATGCTCATCTCTGGGTGTGGATGCCCATCTCTGGATGCCCATCTCTGGATGCCCACCTCTCTGTCTCTTTCCCAGGGTGGCTGTTTTAGATAAAGTCACAGATTTCCTCTTCTTCCTGGGGAAACTGCTCATCGTGGGAAGCGTTGGTGAGTGCTGGATGTCTCTCCTTGGGGGGTTGTTGTTGTGTAGGAGCTTCCCTCAGCTCCCCTCTCTCCAGCCCTCCTGGGACACTGTCCCTTCTCACACCCCTTCCCCTGCCCTCTCCCATGCCATGGCCATCTCCCTCCTTCCCTTTGCCAGGAATCCTTGCTTTCTTTTTCTTCACCCACCGGATCAAGCTGGTCGAGGACACGGCTCCATCCCTCAATTACTACTGGGTCCCCATCCTGGTGAGTCACATCTTCCCTGCTCACTTTTCAAGAGCTCCCTGGCAGCACTGCCCCAAAACCCACCCCCCTCTGCCCTCTGCTTCTGAAGGACCTTCTTTGTTGGAGGCACCCACGTTGAAACAAGCCCTTTGTTTGGGTCTCTGTGCCTCTGGCTGAGGCCTTTTGTCCCCAGTGGGGCTGCTCTCAGCAGTCCTGCCCCTGCTCCTTGCTCCTCCTTTCCCCCAGCCTGGGGGGATTTGGGACCCAGCAGGTTTCCCCCTGCTTGGAGCTCGTTGCAGCTGCCAGTTTCCCTTGCAGACGGTGATCGTGGGCTCCTACCTCATCGCCCACGGCTTCTTCAGCGTCTACGGCATGTGTGTGGACACCCTCTTCCTCTGCTTCTGTGAGTATCTGCCTCTGCCTGGGCAGCAGCTTGTGGGAGCAAAACCCTCCCTTCAGGGCTCAGACTTGTCCAAGGTTTGGGAGGGGCTCCTCCAGAGCTCCCCCTGCAGCCTCTGCCACTGTGCTGTCCCCAGCCCGTGCTCCCCGTGTGCCGGTGAGGGGAGCCCTCGGGGTCTCTCTCCTCTTGCTCTTTCTGTTTTGGTTGCTTTGGGGAATCTTCACTGCAACTAACTCCAGTTTTCCTTTTTGTCCTCTCTTTGTTTCCCCCCCCTTCCATCCTCCTGTCTCTCTTCATCCCCTTCCACCTCCATGCTGCCTCTCCAACCACCTCTCCTGCTCTCCTCGCTCTTCCTGCTGCTCCTCCCTGGGGTTGCCAAAAAGGTGAAGATCTGGAGAGGAATGATGGATCTCCTGAGAGACCTTACTACATGTCCCCTGAGCTGAGTGAGATCCTGCTGAAGGGCAACCTTGAGCCTTCCAAAAGCACTGACAGCCAAGGCTAGGGAGGAAAGCTGCCTGCCCTGGGGTGAGGGGACACACACCACACGATGCTTTTGGGCCCCCTCCAGCCAGATCTTCCCCTTGGATCTCCCCCAAAGCTTTGAGGGCAGAGGGGCTGCCACTTCCCTCAGCGCCCCAACTCCCTCCCTGCCCCATCAGGAGTGTTCATGCATCAAGAGTGTGTCACCCCCAGTGAATTGGGGTCCCCCCAGCCCTGGTGCTGCCATGGCTGCCCATCTGGGGCTGGGTCTGTGTGGGTGCTGAGCTCTTTGCTCCTGCCCTGGGGAGGGAGCTGCTGGTGCTGGCAGGAGCCTCCTCACGTCACAGGCTCTGTGGGATGGGCTTGAGGGGCTTCCACAGCCTCCAAACTGGTCTCTCCCTGCTTTCTCCCCTCTTGTGCCTCCTTCCTCTCTCTATGCCAAAGCAGCTGCAGGAAGGTTTTCTGGGTGGGGGTGGGCAGGTCTTTGGGCTTTGAAGTCTTTTGATGAGCAGGCTGCAAACTCCTGGGGGTGGGGAAGCTGCAGAGAGTGAGAACTCAGAGGTGAGGGGGGGTAGAAGCTGTTCAGTGGCAGCAGCCCCTGTTTGAAAGGGTTCCTGGTGCTGGTGGTGGAGCTGTGAGGGTGGCAGGGAGCTGCTGGCTCATCCTGGGAGCTGCCTGGTGGGGCTTTGCTTCTCCTTTGGAGGTGGCTGGAGTCCATGGTTTGGCTTCTGCCCAGGTTCAGGCTTTGGTGGAGGAGCCCGAGGGCTGTAACGACTTTGTGAGGCAGCCTGACGGGTTGGACGGAGCTGGGAGGTTGTGGGAAGGAGCTTGGGGTGCAAAGGCAAGTCCTGGAGCCTGGATCTGCCTTGCTTGAGGAGCTGAGTGTCTGGGGGAGCTGTGGGAGAGCTGGGGAAGGAGCAGAGTTGTGCTGGTGGCTCTTGCAGCAGGGCTGGAGCAAAGATCCCTCAGTGTGCTGGGGCTGAGAGTTGCAGCCCTTTGGTCTCAGCCCTTTGGTCTCAGCCTTGTTTTCTCCTCTTGGTTACCCAGCAAGGATTTAAACAGAGCCATCACTCTGTGAGAGCACAGCCTGGGGAGCAGCAACCAGCTCTCCCACAAAGCCTCCCCTTTACCACCCACAGCAGCATCCCTCCCTGGAAACAACCCCAGGTGCTCCCTGCCTGGGGCTCTGAAGCTGCTGCTGAGGCTTTGTTTGTTTTCTGGGTGGGTTGGTTTCTTGCTTGGTTGGAGAGGTTTTTCCTCCTCCTGCTGCTGCTTTGCTTTGAAGAGATGAGAGTGTTGGGTGCTGGGGATCCACCTCATGGTGCTGGATTCCCAGCTCCTCATGATTATGGATGTCCAAGGGCCACCAAATTGCTCTGTGCTCACGTCAGGAGCTGCACAAAGGGCAGGGAGTGCCTCTGGGCTCAGGACAGGGAGGGGAACTCGGGCTCCTGGCTGGTAGAGCAAGAGCTGAACACTCAAAGCTCTTTTCCCTTGGCACTGTGAAACTTCCCTGCTATCACCTGCCTGGAAAGACAAACCCACCCCACAGCAGAACCTCTGCTGTCTTCTAACCTGGGTATGAGTGAGGAAGGAGCTCCTGAACACTTGCTGAGTCCCCAGAGGCTGGGTGTGAGGAGGATGGGGCCAGGCTGTGGTGCTCAGGGACAGGACAAGGGGTAAAGAGCTGGAATGTGAGAAGTGCCCCTGGCACAGGAGGAGAAACTCCTTTGGTGTGGGGCTGAGGGAGCCCTGAGGCTGCCCAGGGAGAGTGTGGAGCCTCCTCAGGAGGTTCCCAACCCCCCCTGGACTCCTCCCTGTGCCCTCTGACCATGAGGAAGCTGCTTTAGGGCTGGAGGAGCTCTGCAGCTCCCTTCCACCCCCAGCAGTGTGTGAGTCTCTGGTTCCACTGGCACAGGAGGAGAAACCCCTGGCCCAGGCTGCCCAGGGAGGCTGTGGAGGCTCCTCAGGAGGTTCCCAACCCCACTTGGGCTCATCCCTGTGCCCTGTGATGGAGGGGGAACCAGCTTTAGTTGCACTAGGTGATCTCTAGAGCTCCCTCCACCTTCTATGACCCTAAACAGCAGCAGCCTGTTTCCAGCCCTTGGTGCTCATCAAACTCTCTGTGGGGCTGCAGGGGAAGTTACCCCCACCCTGAGCCATCAAAGGGGGGTCCCTGGGCTCCTTGCTGCATCTGCTGTGGCTCCCCCACACCAACCTGTGTGTCTGTCCCCTCCCCTCCGTGCCTGGGGCCGGGTTGGGGTTTGTTTCTCTTTGCAGTGGAAGACCTGGAGCGCAACGATGGCTCAGATGAAAAGCCTTACTTTATGTCCCCTGACCTGAAGAGGCTCCTGAAGAAAAGGAACAAAGGTCAGCCAGATGCCTAGAGCCTGCCCTCATCCTCTCCACACCTCCTCCTCTTCCTCCTCAGCACCTCACAGGGCTGCAGCCTCACTTTTGCCCCCGTGGAAACCTCCTTAATGAACCTTGAACCGTCACCTTCGCTCCTGGGGCCGAGGGAGTTGGCTAAAGAGAGGGACTGGGTCATGGTGAAGCTTTCAGCCTCAACCCCTCGGTGTTGCCAAAGGAAGATGCCTCTTGCCCATCAGCCTGTGCAGGGCAAAACATCCCCCTGGTCCCTGGCTGAGCTCAGACAGTGAGCTGGGGAGTTGCTGGGCTGGGATCAGTGGGAAAACGCCTGTGATGCTGAGCAAAGCTCCAGCTCTGCCTCCCAGGCTGTTGACTGACTGAGTTTAATTGGATTCAGGGACTTGGGGGAGTGGTTTTAGGGGTAAGAGATGTGATGTTGCCATCCAGGGTAACCCCCAAGGGCTCTCAGCAGCTCCTCTGGTGGGGTTTTTTGTCTTGCAGTGCCCCCCAAAATGCTCCACGGCCGTTGCTGGTCCTTAGGCAGAGGGCAGGGAGGTGCTGAGGTCACCCCCAAGGCCCTGGGACTCTGCTTTGGGCTGCTTTAAGCAATTAGTTCTTTTAGGAGTGATGCCAATTAGCGTTGTGGTGGAGGAGGAGGGAAAGGAGAAGGTTAATGAGCAGGATTTGGGTGCTGGGAGGGGCTGAGGGATGCTCTGGGGCTCGGTAGCACTGACAGCTTCCACTGATTCCTCCCCAAAAACCCACCCTGCAGGCTGGAACCAGGCTGGTGGGGCAGCTGTGGGGAGAGCCCGGGGTGGAGGGGAGGTGTCTGTGTCTAGATGTGTCTTTTAGGGCTTCTAGGTTTAACTTTTAGGGGGTTTTAAGCAAACCAAATGACATACCACAGGTTGCCTTCACGTCCTCGAGGCACCACGGCTTCAGGTGGGGAGGTGCAGACCTCTGGCAGCTCCTGGCAGGACAGGGGGAAGCACAAGGAGGTGGTTTCCTGAGGGGAAAGGGGGGTTTGTGTATCACTCACCCACCACAGTTCAACTGGATCCCATGAAATCCAAGCCCAGAGCTGCTGAAGGGCCTTTGGAACAACAAAGGGGCTCTTCTGGGTGGAGCCACAGCTCCAAACTCTCCTCTTGTTGTGCTCTGATGTGTTTAAAGTCAAGGCAGGGGCTGGGGGACACGATTTACCAGCTCCCAGAGCCGTGGGGTGGGGGGAAGCAGCAGCCAGGAGGCACCTCCTGGCCTCAAAGCAAGAGCCCTGTGTGTGGCAAAGGACCCTGAGCCACGGTCCCTTCGTGCTGAAGGGTGGATGTGGCTGCTTTAATCCCCACCTCTCACTGAACCTCAGACCCCTGCAGGACCTTTTGTGTGAGAAGAGCAACATCTGCCTCCCTGCTTTTGGTTTTGGGGGTGTTCTCATTGGTTTCAGCCCTGTAGCTGCTCATTTTGATCTCTCCCAGTAGAAAATCCCCCTGGCAGTGCCAGCAGCTGCCCAGGCTGAGGGCACTTGCTGGGGTCAAAGACACTGATGGGTTTTTAACTCTAAAGCACCTTCTTCTTGGTTTTAACCCTCATCTCGATGGAGCTGGTCCAGTGCCTGGAGGGGAGAGCTGAAATGAAGAGGCAGAGGTGGAGGTAGAGCTCAGATTGGTGCAGGTAGAGCTCAGGGAGGTGGAGGGAGCTCAAATGGGTGAAGGTAGAGCTCAGGGAGGTGGAGGAAGAGCTCAAGGAGATGGGTAGAGCTCAAGGAGGTGAAGATAGAGCTCAAGGAGGTGGAGGAAGAGCTCAAGGAGATGGGTAGAGCTCAAATGAGTGAAGGTAGAGATCCAGGAGGTGAAGGTAGAGCTCAGGGAGGTGGGTAGAGCTCAGATGGGTGAAGGTAGAGCTCAAGGAGGTGGAGGAAGAGCTCAAATAGGTGGGTAGAGCTCAAATGAGTGAAGGTAGAGATCCAGGAGGTGAAGGGAGAGCTCAGGGAGGTGGGTAGAGCTCAGATGGGTGAAGGTAGAGATCCAGGAGGTGAAGGGAGAGCTCAAATAGGTGAAGGCAATACAAGGAGAATCCTCTCAGTTTGGGACAGTGCTTCAGTGGGATCATGAAGGGACCATTAGGGTCATTTCTGCAGTTTCCAGCTCCCTGGCACCTCTGAGAAGAGCTTTGCTGGCCCTGAGCAGTGTTTGTTCCTCCTGTCCCGTCCCTGTGTGGGTTTGGAGGTGGTTTTGGTTTGGTTCCTGTCTCAAGGGCTTCAGTCTCCCCCTGGCTCCTTGACTCCTCTTTTTGTACCCAAACACTCTCTTTTTAGCGGGGGGAAGTGCTGTCTGAAGCAGCAGAGGGCAGACACTTGGTTTTGTTTGCATGAACAGCCCCTGGTGAGGGTTTTTTTTGGAGGTCTGGAAAGACAAACGTTGAGAGGAGGGAGTAAACTCAGCACAAGGTGCCCTTTGGCTCCTCCACAGTGTGTGAGAGGAGCAGAAACGAGGCTGCTGGGCTTGGAGGAAGCTGCCTGCTGGGGTTTTAGGCTTGGGGAAGGTTTCCCTCTCATGGTTTGAGGTTGTTCTTGCTGGCAGCCCGGGCTTGGAGCACGTCAGCTGCCTGAAGGTGAGGGCTTGGGTCCCTGTGAGCCACCCACGCTGTGAATCACTCCCTGGATGTGGCTCAGTGAAAGGAAACAAAGGGAAAACAAGGGCTAAAAACGACAGGGCTGGTGTTCAACCCCCCCTCCAGAGTCCTTCTTCTTGCAGTGTATTCCTGAGGCTTCATCTCCTGCTGTGCACCAAGGCTGCTCCTGAGCTCTGCCAGCACCCCCTGAGGCCTCTGCTGGTGCAACCACGAATAAAAGTGCCTGTTTGGACCTTTCTCCCCCTCTCCTCTCCTCTCTAAGCTCACAGGCTTCTGGTAAAACCTCTCCCAAAGTCTCTGCATCCCTTCAGAGAGCAGGGTTGGGATCTCTGGGGCGCCACAGCTTCAGCCCCACCTGGGTTCTGCAGCTCCTGCTGCTCCCTGAGGGGTTTTTCTGCCCCAGCAGCTGGGGGAAGGGCACACTGGGGTGCTGTGATGGATTTTGGGGCTGTCACAGCTGCCTTCAGGGCTCTGCTTCCACTTTTAAGAGCTTGGGCCTTCCAGACTTGGCTTATTCTGGGCTCAGTATCCAACCAATCCTCCACAGAAAGGGTTTTAATGGTTTCTTTCGAGCCATTAAAGCTGTTAATGGCTTGTTTTGGAGCCTGGAGGCTTCTGCTTTTCATCCTGGACTTCAACAGGAGCAAGAGTCATCCTCTGAGATCCCTGAGATGGAACTGGGCAAGGAGAGCTCGGGCTGGGCTGGGCCTGCCCTGGGTTTGGTGCCAGGGGGAGGTTGTTGTTCATCTCTTCCTCGTTGCTCTGGCTGCCAGGGCCGGTCTCAGCCCTGAGCTGGTGGCCAGGAGGCCATGGCAGGGTGGCACCCTCTGCTGCCCCAGCGGCACAGCACAGGCAGCAGCTCGGAGCCAGCGGCCTCTGGCACTCACACCCTCAAGCTCTCGTGACAACCAAAGGGTTGGTGTCCAGGGTGGCCCCAAAGGGCTCTGAGGGTGGGCTGGGGAAGGGGTGTCCTCCCCTGCCCCTCTTCTCCTCCTTGGGACACTGGTGCTGTGGGACTGGCCCAGGCAGGATGGTTCCCTTCACACCACCAGCCCCATGGGACACTTGGCCCCTCAGACCTGTCTCATTGAGGCTGGGGTCTCCTCGGGCCCCCAGACCCTCAGGGTGGTGTCCCATCAGATTGGGGGTCCCTGAGGCTGGTGTCCCATCAGACTGGGAGGGGTCCCTCAGGCTGGTGGTCCCCATAGGCTGATGGGTCCCTGAGGCTGGTGTCCCCTCAGATTCGGGGGTCCCTCAGGGTGGTGTCCCCTCACACTGGGGGGTCTCTCAGGCTGGTGGTCCCCATAGGCTGATGGGTCCCTGAGGTTGGTGTCCCCCCCTCAGACTGGGGGATCCCTGAGGTTGGTGTCCCCTCACACTGGGGGGTCCCTCAGGCTGCTGTCCCCTCACACTGGGGGGTCCCTGAGGTTGGTGTCCCCTCAGGCTGGTGTCCCCTCAGACTGGGGGATCCCTGAGGCTGGTGTCCCCTCAGACTGGGAGGGGTCCCTCAGGTTGCTGGTCCCTTCAGCCTGGTGTCCCCCCTCTTAGGCTGGTGGTCCCCATAGGCAGGAGCCCCCTCAAACTGGGGGGGTCCCTGAGGCTGGTGTCCCCCTCTTAGGCTGGTGTGTCCCCCGGCTCGTGTCCCCCCCTCAGGCTCGTGTGTCCCCCGGCTCGTGTCCCCCCCTCAGGCTCGTGCGTCCCCCCACGCCGAGGTCCCCAAAGGCCAGCGTCCCCTCAGACTACCACCCCCTCATCTCTCTGACCTCCAGGGCTGCCGCTGTCGCCGCCTCACGCCGCCGCTCCCCTCCCCCCGGCCCCGGCCCCTCCATCCTCTCCCCCCCCCCCATCCCCTCACGCCATTCCCCCCCCCCCCCCCCCCGCGCCTTTTCCCGCCTCGGCTGTTCCCGCGCCCGCCCCCTCCCCCCTCCGCGCCTGCGCGGCGCCTCCCCGCGGCCCTTCCCCTCCGCGCGTCACCCTCCCGCCGCGCTCCACGTGACTCCTTCCTCCTCCCCCTCCTCATCCTCCTCCTCCCCTCACGCCCCCCTCACCCCAATCCTCCCCGACAACCCCCCCCCACTTCCCACCCCCCAACCCACTCCCCCCCCCCCCACAGCCGCTCGCCCCCCGCCGCCGGCTCCGCCCCCCGCGCTGCAGTCTCGGGCCCCGCCGCACCGAAACGCCGCAAAGCCGCGGCCTCCGAGGCCCCGGAGCCCCGCGCTGCGGCCCCGACGCTGCGGGAGGAGCGGCAGCACCATCACCATCCCCCCCTTCCCTTCCCCTTGTCCCCCCCCTCCCCTCCACGCACCCCCTCCCCCGTTCTCCCCGTGTCCCGCCGCGGGCAAGGCCTCCGCCGGTAGGAACCCAACCCCCTCATCCCCGTTCGGCGGGGGCGGGTGGGCTGTGTGTGTGCGTGGGGGGGTTGTTGGAGCCGGGGAGGGGAGGGGGGGCGATCGGTGGTGGCGGCGGGCCGCTCCGGCACTGACCCGGCCCCCTTTTCCCTCCGTCCCTCCCTCCCTCCCTCCCTTTCGCTCCCATTGTGCTGTGGAGACAAAATGGCGGCGGGCGGCCGCGGGGCCGGGGGTGAGTGAGGGGAGGGCTGAGGGGGGAGCTGGGTGCGCGGAGCGATTTGAGGCGGTGGGATGAAGGAGGAGGCCGCCTTAACATCCATCATCTCTCCTTTACCCCTCCCGTGCCGCGCTCACCCCCCTCGCCGCCGCCCCTCGCTCCCCGTGTGGGGTTGGATTGGGGGGGGGGGGTGGGTTGAGATGGGGTGGGGAGGGTCTGGAGTTGCGGCGGGGTGAGGGTCTCGTCGTTCTTCCTTCTCCCCGCTCCGCACAGCTCCCTCCATCCCCCCGCATCCCCCTCCTCAACTCCCGCCGCCGCTTTGTTCTCGGCCGCGCTTGCAAATGGCGGCAGCGGCCCCTCCGCGCCCCCCCGGCCCTTCCCCGCTCAGCCGGGGCGGCCGCGGCCCTGGCAGGGAGCAGGGAAAGGTGGGGTTGGGGTGTGTAGGGAGGGGGGGAAAACAGGGCCAAGCCTCTTCCCCTGAGCGGGAGCACCCGCGCCTCCATGCCCTCAGGCACCTCCATGCCCTCAGGCACCTCGTCGCCTTTTCCCACCCCCCACCACCCCTCAACACGAATTGGGTGAGGTGGAAACATCCCCTGGGATGTGATTTCAATCCCATTAGGGACAGGGCCACGCTCTGCTATCCCAAACTTGTCTCTCTGGGTTCTTCTGCCATGGTTTCCTCACCCCCCCACTGCTCACTGGTACCGTTATTTGCAGCTGCTCGGCTTCTGGAGGATTTAGGTAGAGGAGAAACCCACCAAAACCCACCAAAAACCAACCAACAAACCCTCCCTACGTGGCTGCAGCTTTTGTTTGCCGTTGGCCAGGTAGCCTTGCAGTGTGGGATAGATGCTACCAGTGTCCTCAGAGCTGGAAGAGCCTGAGGACAGCATCCACCTCCTTTCCCCTTCCCCCTAAACAAAAGCTTTGTGCTCCTCCAGGCATCCCCTTCAGCTCCAGGAGGCTAAAATCGATGCAAAACGACTAATTCTTCCTTCAAACATCAAAGGCTTCCAGAACAGAATGTGGCTCTTTGCATCTGTTAAACTTCCCCCCTGATTTAAGGCACAAGTTTCGACCTTTTTGCCTTTTTATCAGTGTCTCATCCCCCTCCACAACAAACCTTTCAGAGGCTGCTCCTCTGTCAGGGGGCTCGTGGAGCAGAAAGTTTGTTGGTGGAATCCAGCTGCTGGTGGAAGCAGCAGGAGGGGAAGAGCAGAGCAAGGCTGCTGCTTCAAAGCTTCTCCTTTTTACCCCCCTCCCCTCAGATTTTAATGCTGAATGGAGCTTTCTGGAGTGTGTTGGTGGCTTTTAACTTGTCCTGTGGCTCTTTTTGCCCCCCTCTCTGCTCCAAGAGGTGCAAGTCCTGTGGTTCATCAGCTCCTGGGCTCTCACTCAGAATGAGCCTCATCCCTCTGTAGCAACCCCAGGGAGCTGGACTCTTGTTTCTCTCTCTTTTTCAGCTGCCTCAATTGGATTTCAACTCATTTCCTCCCCTTGCTTGGAAGGAAATTAAGGCAGCTTGAAGAAGGAACTGCACACAGGGTGTGTGAGTTCTTTTGGGGTCCAAGCCACAGCAGGAGCTCGCTGGGAGATGCCCAGGGGGTTCTTAGGAGGTAGCTTGGGAATAATTCTCCCTGCCCAGCAGGCACTAAGGTCTGGGTTTAATTCCAGACAAGATTTATAGCAATAGCAGGGTCGTCCTGTGCATCAGCCCCTGCAGGACAGGACTCTGAGAGGGGAAGGACATGAGCAGTGCAGGGTGGGGGGGTGTGAGGAGGGGTCTTGGTTCCTCCCCAGGCCTTTAGTGTTGTCACAGTGGCATTACCAGCAGGGATTTGGGCAGGTAACTGTTGGGTTTTATGGTGGTGCTGGTACCTTGGGCAGCTTGAGGCCGTTGGGGTGTTGTTGGTGGCATCTGTGGGATCTCCTTGGGGAGGGAAGGAGCCTCTCAGCAGCCTTTGCTTGGGAGCTCTGGAGGAACTGACTTTCCCCAGCTGTGGGGGTTTATTTTTGGAAGCTTTCCTTAATCAGGCAGCTTTGGTGTGAACTTGGTTGTGAAATGAGGTGAAACAGCTGGTGGGTGGCCTTCATCTCCCTCATCTTCAGCTGCTGCTTTGCCTACATCAAAGGCCACCTGATGACTCTCTCAGCAGCGCTGGGATGGACTCTGAGGTCGATCCAGGGGGCTGGGTGTTCATTCCAGGTCCCTTCCAGCCCCTTTAGGTTCTGTGATCAATGATTCCAGGTCAAACTAAAGACCAGGAGTTGAGCAGCTGCTGCTTTGTGCTCAGGAGCCAAGCTCTCGGTGGTTTTGGGTTGAATCTCTTGGGTGTTGGGAGTTGCTTCCCAAACCAGCTTCTCTGCTGTAAGCTGATGCTGTTTCCTTCCCTTTAAGTGAATGAAGAGACTTGATGCAGCCACCAAACTCCTGTTGATCCTCACTGAAAGCAAAACAATGGTTTACTTTGGGGCCCTAACGTGAATTTGGGGTGAAAAAAAGCAACGTTAGGGCAAAGAGATCTTTCCCAAGTGGCGAGAGTGATGCCAGCCTGGCTCTGTGCCTCGGGCTGTCCCCTTCCTGCACACACTGATGGCTTTCCTGGGGCAGGCTGCCCTGCTGTGTGCTTTGGGGAGGGTTCATTTGCTTTGGAAACACGAGCCAGAGGGAAAACAGTTTGGGTTGGAAAGGGAATGAGGAGCCAGAATGATGGGGATGAGAAGGGGAAGTGGAGCCGGGGGGAGGTCGGATAAGGCAGCCAGGCTGGTAAACGAGCGTTTCTTCGTTAAGCTGCTGGGCAATTAACACTAAACCCTCTGTGAGGGTGGCCTGGGCAGGTTGGGGTGCCAGCCCTGTGCCAGAGCTGGCTGTGGGCAGCATTTGGGGGGCTGGAGGAGAGAGCTGGGCTTTGGGTAACGGCTTTGCTGCTGCGTGGTTGCTGGTGTGTGCTTCCCGTTGGCAATGCCACTGGGTCCCTCCTGGGCCTGCATAGCTGGCTGTGGGGGTGGGCCACACACTAGCTAATTAGCCAGCACTGCTAACGAGCTTTCTCTTGCTTTCAGACTCCAGAGCAGCGTGGTGCTGGTGCAATCTTTTGGGTGCAAGGATCTAAATAGGCACGTTTCGATCTCTCGGACAGCTGTTGGAAAGCAAAAATGGTAAGGGGGGGGGGGAAATGGACAACCCCTGGAGGTTTTGGGGCTGGTGATTTGGGTTCTCATGGGGGGTTTAGCCCTGGCTGGGTGCCAGGTGCCCACCAAGTTGTAATGTTGCTCCCTCCCCCCTGTTAAAGTGGACAGGGGAGAGAGAGGGAGATGATGAGAGGTTTGTGAGTGGAGGTGAGGGCAGGGAGACCACTCAGCAATTAGCATCAGGGGTAAAACCAGCCCTCAGCTTGTGGGGGAAAGGATTTGATTTCTCACTGAACCCATGAGAAGAGGGAGATGAGAAACCAAAGGCCTGGGGTGTGTGTGTGACGTGGTGCCCAAACCCCTCTTCCAGCGCCCGATGCGGATCTTTGTGAACGACGACCGGCACGTGATGGCCAAACACTCGGCCGTGTACCCCACGCAGGAGGAGCTGGAGGCTGTGCAGAACATGGTGTCCCACACTGAGAGGGCTCTCAAAGCTGTGTCTGACTGGATTGATGAGCAGGAGAAAGTCAGTGGGGAGCAGCCAGAGCCAGAGTCCATGGAGACAGCGGCCGAGGAGGAGAACAAGGAAGGAGGGTGAGAAATGGTGGCTGCCTGAATCGTGGCTCCTTCTTGCTTTGAGGGGGGATCCATCTGGACAAGCTGCTGTGTCTGGAATGAGCAGGAGTGTGGGGTTGAAGTGGCTTTTCCCTTGCAGGTGTAGGAGATGTGATCCCTGAGTGGGGTGGGTGCTCCCCACTGACGGTGGCCTCTGTCTTTGCAGGGATCAGAAGGCCACGGAGCAGCTGACGAGGACCCTGCGTGGGGTGATGCGTGTGGGGCTGGTGGCAAAAGGCCTTTTACTGAAGGGAGACTTGGACCTTGAGCTGGTTCTTTTGTGCAAAGACAAACCCACCACAGATCTGCTGGAGAAAGTGGCCGACAATCTCGGAGTCCAGCTCGCTGTGAGTAAAACCTGCTGGGGCTGGTGTGAGCAGGCACCATAGCTTGGAAGGGGTTAAAGTAAACCCCACTGGGGATGCTTTGATACCTTTTTCTGCCTTGGAAAGGTCATTTTCACAGCCATGGAATTTCCACAGGCTTACTTTCGATGGTGCTGGAATTGCCTTGTTAAACCAGCACCACTTATTAGCTGGAGTTTGGTTCCTGGAAGCTTGTTTTTGGTAGAAAAAGATGATAGAGTCATAAAATCCCAGACTGGGAGAGATTGGAAGGGTTGGGCAGGGAGAGATGGAGTGAAATTCAACGAGAGCAAGTGTAGAGTCTTATATCTGGGAAAGAACAACCCCAGGTTGGGGAATGAACTCAGAGAGTTGTGTAGGGGAAAGGAGCTGGTGGGCAGCAGGATGAGCCCGAGCCAGCAACGTGGCCAGGAAGGGCAGTGGGAGCCTGGTGGGGGCATTGAGTGTGGGCAATGGGTCAGAGAGGTTCTGCTCTGCCCTGTGAGACCACAGCTGGGATGTTGTGGCCAGCTCTGGGCCCCTCAGTTGCAGGACAGGGAGCTGTGGAGAGAGCTCAGCACAGGGCACAGGGATGCTGAAGGGAGTGGAACCTTGTGCTGAAAGGCTGAGGGAGCTGGGGCTCTGCAGCTTGGACAGGAGCAGCCTGAGGGCTGAGCTCAGTCATGTCTCCAAGTGTCAGGAGGATGGAGCCAAGGGCTGGATGATCCAGAGCAGCCTGAGGGGTGACCTCAGTCGTATCTCCAAGTGTGAGGAGGATGGAGCCAAGAGCTGGATGATCCAGCGCAGCTCCCACCTAGATCAGGTCACACAGGAGCTCGTCCAGGCGGGTTTTGAAGACCTCCAGAGAAGGAGCCTCCACACCCTCCCTGGGCAGCCTGGGCCACGTGGCAAATGACTCTGAAACCACTCAGGTGGTTTCTAAGTGGTGAATCTCTTGTTTTCAGGCCATCACCGAGGACAAATACGAAATCATCCAGTCGGTGGGTGACGCCGCCATCGTCATCAAGAACACGAAGGAGCCGCCCTTGTCCCTGACCATCCACCTGACTTCTCCTGTAGTCAGAGAAGAGATGGAGAAACAGTTAGCTGGAGGTATGGGAGCCTGAACACTGCCAGCAGCCACGTTCCCAGTGCTGAGTTCCCAGTTAAAGCGTGCTCTTCAGTCTCAGCTCTTCAGCTTCAGCCGGGGGCTGCAGCGATTGTTTCTGTGCGGATCCCAGGCTCCAGCCTCACGAGGTCACAGCTGATTCAGGCTGAGCTTCTGAAACTGGGGAGCACCTTTCAGATGGGATTTGGTTTTCATTTCCTTTTTGCTCTGTTTCTTTTCGTTTCACCCTCCTTTTGGGTTTTTTGACTTTGGGCCTTTAGTTCACCAAAACACGTGGTGTCGTTGTTTCGTACCCAGCCGTGTCAGGGGCCTGCACAGGGACAGCTGAAACACAAACCACATCTGGTTAAAGAAACCCAAACAGAACCCCAAAAACAACCCCAAAAAAAACCAACAGCTCTCGAAGGCTTCTTGTTAATGAGTTGCATGTCCATGAGATTGGGTGTCTCACCCCGTTTGTGTTGCAGCAAGAACGACGGGTGCTCCGGGTCGCCTCTGTTTGGCTGTTTCATCAGCCGAGGGAAGTGCTGGATTGCAGGAAGTGTGGAGGCAAGAGTTCTGCATCAATTTAGCTTCTCCAAATTCCCTTTGGGAGGAGAATTCCCAGACCTGGTTTTGGTGGTTTGGTGTGGTTAAGTCTCGGCTCTGGAAGGCCGAGAGGCTCTGTGCCACCAGCCTTATCTAAAACCCCGCTCTGGGAGAAACCTTGCTCTTGTTTCTCAAAGTGGATCTTGAGTTTTGCTGCAGCACAGACTGGAAGGTTTTCTCTTTGTGCTCTTTTTTTTTTTGCCTGTCTATGGTTTTTTTTGATATCTGACCTCGTCTACCAAGCCTCTAGTTTGTCAATTTTAGGGACGCTGGACCTTTGACCAACAGGACGCTCTCTGTCACGGCCTGGGGCCAGGGCAGCCGAGCCTTACGGGCGGAGGGGCTTCCCAAAGCTGCTGTTTTTATTTTACCTCCCCTTTCCTCACCCCTTCAACTCCCTCCAAAGCTTCAAATGCAGCGTGGGGGAAAGTTCCCTTTTGGATTTCCCTTTCTTACTCTTCCGGCTGGCCTCGCACGCCGCCGCCTCATCCCAGTCGGGAAGGATTTCTGGCCTCCTCTCTCCTCCAGCCTCACACCCCTTCCACCACCAACCACCTCCCAGAAGCGATTCCAGTCCATCCCAATCCATTGACCTTCCACCCTCACCATCCTCCATCCCCCCCCTCTACTGCAGCTTCAAGCTGCACCCCCCACGCTCCGGTGTCCAGCTCGCTGCGCACCCACCCACCCCCCCACCCACCCCAACTCTTACAAGCATCGAGCCCAGGATGTTTTTGGGAGCCTCAGCTGCCCGTTAGGAAGCTGCCTCATCCCCTCTCCGCCCGACAGAACCCCCTTGGTCAAACTGTGCCTTGTCTTCTTATTCCATCCACGACTAGAAACGCTATCAGTCACCGACTCCCCGGACGTTCTGGACAGGCAGAAATGCCTTGCTGCCTTGGCGTCACTGCGACACGCCAAGTGGTTCCAGGTTTGCATTTTGTTCTTATACTTGTCTTTTTGAGTAGAAAAGAGAGACTGTAAAACATATTAAGGGGCTAACTTTTCTATTTGTTGTGGTTTTTCTTTGGTTGTCCTTGTTGTTCTCGTTACTTAAAGTGCTCCTTAAGGTCAGGCGGTAGCTCAGGCGCTGCGTTTGGCGTCTGTGGCAGGGGGCAGCTGCTAAAGGAGCACTTAAAAGTGAATGAAACCTTCAGAAGGAGCTTTTTCTTTAATGAGTAGATGTGTAGCTGCTGCTTTGTGTTAAGAGTAACGATGCCCTTTGTCCACTGAGGTTACTGTTGTGAGAACCCGCTTGTTTACCCTTGGCAAAGTAGCACCACAAACCAGAAATGAATGTGTCTGCCAAGGAGCAGCTTTTTGGGGTGGGGGCCTCTTGGTAAAGGTGTCTCTTGCTTCCCATTCCTCTCCCAGGCCAGGGCTAACGGCCTGAAGTCGTGTGTCATAGTGATCCGAGTGCTGCGAGACCTGTGTACTCGGGTTCCTACCTGGGCTCCGCTCAGAGGATGGGTAATTCTTCCCTCTTTGCTGCTTTTCTTGGGGGAAAGGGGTGTTGGTAGAGCTTCTGCCAGCCAGTGGTCAGCTCTCACACAGTCACAGGGGTTGGAAAGGGAGCTCTAGAGATCACTGAGTCCAACCTCCCCCTGCTAAAGCAGATCCAGCCTAGCTCAGCTCTCACAGCAACGCGTCCGGGTGGGTTTTGTCTCCACACCCACGAGGGGTTTAAGTGCTACAGTCACTGAGCTGGGGGAGGGTTTCATCCTTTGTGTGAAGCAGCTCCCAAACCCCTTTTTTTTCCCCTCCTTTGGCACCTCTCACTTTCCCAACCTTCACCTTTTCAGCCCCTGGAGCTGCTGTGTGAGAAATCCATCGGCACTGCCAACAGACCGATGGGCGCCGGCGAGGCGCTGAGGAGGGTCCTGGAGTGCCTGGCCTCAGGCATCGTCATGCCAGGTTAGGTGCTTCTCTGCATTTCTACCTGGCCAAACAGAGTGCAGTCAGAGCTTGGTGGGGGCAGTTCACCTGTGAGAAACCCCCTTCTCCCTGCCACCACCACTGCAAACCCCCCCCGGCCCCAGCCTACACGGGTCCGTTACCGTAGGGCACGTGGTCGTTCAGAGCTCCGGACCCAGGGCCTTTAAACTAAGCCCCCCCTCACCCTGTAGAGACAAAAGAGTTCCTCCAGGCTTGGTTCCCTGAGTGGTTGTGACCAGCTTTCACTGTGAAATCCTTCCGTGTCCCTTAGCCCAGGCGAGCTGGACGTTGGACGGATCGTGTCGGTCCGTGTGCTCCGAGACATGGGTGTTGATTTGATGCCGAGGCAATTCTTAGTTTAGTCTCTTTAGGAAACACCAGGATAATTCTCTGCATATCTTCCTTGTTTCCTGCCTTCAGATGGTTCTGGTATTTATGATCCTTGTGAAAAAGAAGCCACTGATGCTATTGGGCATCTAGACAGACAACAAAGGGAAGATATCACACAGAGTGCTCAGGTATAGTTTTGACTACAGATGTTACGAAAACTTAAACCAGTTCCACTGACTCTGAACTCCCATGTTGGTTTGATGGTAGTTTAGTAACCTCCTGGAGGTCACTGTGTAACTTGTTTAATCTCTAGTGGAGTTAAAAAGCAAATACAAACGGGTCCCACACCGAGAAGGAGATGTTACAGCTGAAAGCAGCATAAAAAGCCTCAGGTTTTAAATAGCCACTTGCTACCACGAGCCCTGTTTGGGGTCTGAACCTCCACCCAAACGATTCAGAGAGTCCTTCATTGGTTTAACTCCAAACCTGATGAGGATGTTCCTGTGTAGGGGTGGGTAGAGTGGTGCTGTCTGGAACTGTGCAGGGAACGAGTGAGGCTTTGCTGGAGCCTCTTGCCCATCCTGGTAACACGTGTTTCATCTTTCTAGCACGCTCTCAGACTTGCTGCTTTTGGTCAGCTCCATAAAGTCTTGGGGATGGATCCTCTGCCATCCAAAATGCCCAAGAAACCAAAGAACGAGAACCCCATTGATTATACTGGTAGGTGCTTGGGGTGGGGGGGTGGGAAACACACCACCAGAGGTGGAAATAAAAGGAGCTGATTGTGTGAAGCTGCTGGTGCCAGAAAACAGGACACTGACAGAGGGGTTTGTGGTGCTTGTTACAGTCCAGATCCCTCCCAGTACAACCTATGCCGTCACCCCCATGAAGCGTCCGATGGAGGAGGATGGGGAAGAGAAATCTCCCAGCAAGAAGAAAAAGAAGATTCAGAAAAAAGGTATTGAGTTAACGAGAGGTAGGTACAAAAAGGGGCCTGGGAAGCTCTTCTGGGGCTTTGGGAAGCTCTTCTTGGGCTTTGGGAAGCTCTTCTTGGGGCCTGGGAAGCTCTTCTGGGGCCTGGGAAGCTCTTCTAGGGCTTGGGAAGCTCTTGCAGGCGTTGGGGCTTGGGGGATGCTGTAGATGAGGGTGATGATGGGGTGCCTGGAGTTGCAAGACAGCCCCACTCCTGGCTCTAAGGTCTTCACTTGGTGTAGCTTGAGCTCTGGCAAGGAGGAAGACACAGCTGGGAGCTTGTGTGAGATCAGTTGTGCTGCTTTCCAGGTGGTGACAAACAGCCACAAACTGGTGCTTTGCTTTTTGTTATCAGAGGAAAAACTCGAACCTCCCCAGGCCATGAATGCCCTGATGAAACTCAACCAGCTAAAACCTGGCCTCCAGTACAAACTGGTCTCTCAGACTGGGCCTGTCCACGCTCCCATCTTCACCATGTCTGTGGAGATCGATGGCAGCACCTTCGAGGCGTCGGGACCTTCCAAGAAGACGGCCAAGTTGCACGTGGCAGTGAAGGTGAGAGATGCATTCTGTGTGTTCTGGGCTCTCCTTTGGGTTAAAAGTTGAGAAACCAGCCAGGTTTGATGGTGATGAGGGTGAACCCAAAGCTGGAGCTGCAGCTGTGGGGTTGGGGAGCTGCAGCTGTGGGGTTGGGGAGCTGCAGCTTGTGGGTTGGGGAGCTGCAGCTTGTGGGGTTGGGGAGCTGCAGCTTTGGGTTGAGGAGCTGCAGCTTTGGGTTGAGGAGCTCCAGTTTGGGTTGAGGAGCTCCAGTTTGGGTCACAGACCCTTCAGAACAGGGTGGGGAGAAGCGAACCAGCGTGAGAGTTGTGTGTGAAGCCTCAGGGCAGAGGATGGCCTGTCTCCCAGGGCTTAAAGTGGATCATTGTGGAATCATTATGGTTGGAAAAGAACTTGGAAGATGATGGAGTCCAAGCACAAGCCCAGCATTTGGGGAATGGCCAGGAGCAGAGCTAACAGAGCAGCTTGCTTCAAGTATTTACCCCCACGTGGGCAGGGCACAGGAGAGCTGGCGCTTCCTTTGAGGCCAGTGCTGTCCCATGACCTCTCCAAACCCTCTTTCTCCCAGGTGTTGCAAGACATGGGCTTACCCACAGGGGTGGAAGGCAAAGAGTCTGGCAAAGGAGACGAATCAGCAGAGGAAACAGAACAGAAACCCGTGGTGGTTGCTCCTCCTCCCGTCGTAGAAGCCGTGTCGACCCCCACTGCTGCGTCCCCTCCTTCAGATCAAACCCCCGAGGTGAGCTCAGCCAGGGGAGGGGATGGCAGGCTGGGAAGGAGCTGGAAGGGCCCTCTGGACATTGCAAAGCCTTGTAGAGCAGGTTCCTTTCCATCAGAGGGCACAGGGTGGTGCTGTGGGACCCGCAGCAGCAGGTTGCTGTTGGGGCGCTCGGTGCCCTTCGCTTCGGATTAACTGCAGCCATCAACGTACCTCCCAGAGCACGTGCTCTGTCGTGGCCTTGGGGCCCTTCAGGCCTTCACCTCCTGCTTCTCTGCTTCCAGAATGTGAAGCAACAGGGACCAATTCTGACTAAACATGGCAAGAACCCCGTGATGGAGCTGAACGAGAAGCGGCGCGGGCTCAAGTACGAGCTCATCTCCGAGACGGGCGGCAGCCACGACAAGCGCTTCGTCATGGAGGTGAGGTGGCTGCTGCTCCTCTCCCTCTGCCCTCCTCCCTGCTCCAGCACAGCTGGGACAGCCCAGGACTTCCCTCAGGAGCCCTAAAAGACTCAGGAGGAACCTAAAAGCTTTAAGTGATGGGACAGTTTGGGTTGGAGGAGGCTTTTTAAAGTCCCAGCTGCCAGGGGAGAGGTGTTTCTGCTGCATTGTCCTGCTCAGACCTTTGTCCACCTGGAGCTTGAACTTGTCCAAGCTGTGGCATTATCTGCAGGTTAAAAAGTGCTTGGTGGTACCAAACAGCAGCTTGAAAGGGCTGAGTCCTGCCTGTGGGTCACTCTGTGGGTCACTCCAACCCCATGCAGTGCTGCAGGCTGGGGCAGAGGAGCTGCAAAGCTGCTGGGGAGGGTGTTGAAGAGGAGCCAGGAGGGTGCCCAGAGGGGAAGGAGGCTGGTGGCAGCAGGAGCAGGGCAGGGACTGTCCCCTGTGCTGAGCCCTGGGGAGGCCACAGCTCCAGGGCTGGGGGCAGGGTTGGGCCCCTCACTCACTGCCACAGGGACACTGAGGGGCTGCAGCTGGGGAAGGGGCTGAGGGAATGGGGGTGCTGAGCCTGGAGAAGAGGAGGCTGAGGGGAGACCTTTTGTCCTTTGCAAAGGTGGAGGTTGATGGGCAGAAATTCCAAGGAGCTGGCTCGAATAAGAAGGTGGCAAAAGCCTACGCTGCCCTGGCTGCTCTGGAGAAGCTGTTCCCAGATGCTCCTGTTGCCATTGAGCAAAACAAGAAGAAGAGAGCCCCAGTGCCAGCCAGGGGAGGACCCAAGTTTGCAGTAAAAGTAAGTAGATGCCCAGCTGGGCCAGCTTTGGGGTGCAGGGAGGGTCCTGTGGCACCGTGGCCTCGTGCTCTGCGGTTCCAACCCCTGTTTTGGGAGGGGGAGGTTGTGTGTGGAGGGAAAGTGGAGTCTGCTAATGGCTGTTGAGCTCAAAAGCAGAAACACCATCGAGTTTTCTAGCAGACAGCCTCTTTTTTCCCCCTCCTGGGCATCACCCTGTGTGTGGTACCCACTGCCCTTGCTCTTACCCCAGCCCCTCACCCTTCCCAGCCCGTCAGGAGCTGCAGCTTGTGGGTTGGGGGGCTGCAGCTTGTGGGTTGGGGGGCTGCAGCTTGTGGGTTGGGGGGCTGCAGCTTGTGGGTTGGGGGGCTGCAGCTTGTGGGTTGGGGAGCTGCAGCTTGTGGGTTGGGGAGCTGCAGCTGTGGGGTTGGGGAGCTGCAGCTTGTGGGGTTGGGGGGCTGCAGCCTGTGGGTTGAGGAGCTTCAGTTTGGGTTGAGGAGCTGCAGCTGTGGGTTTTTCACCTGGGAGGCAGTGTTTTGGGAGTCCAGCTGCTAATGACTTGTGTCTCCTCCTCTCAGCAGCACAACCCAGGGTTTGGCATGGGGGGTCCCATGCACAACGAGGTGCCCCCACCCCCCAACATGCGCGGCCGGGGCCGGGGCGGCAACATGCGCGGCCGGGGCAGGGGCAGAGGCGGCTTCGGCGGCAACCACGGCGGCTACATGAACGCAGGTGAGTCCTCTCCTGTGCCTCCCACCCTCAGCAAGCTGCCAAAGCCCTGGGGGAGGGTTCAGCCTGGAGGAAAGGAGGCTGAGGGGAGAGCTTTTCCCTCCCCAGAGCTGCCTGCAGCGGGGTTGTTATGAGATCTCTCGTCCCGAGGGATGGGATGAAACAGCCTCGAGTGTCCCCAGGGGAGGGTCAGGTGTGAGCTGGGGACAAATGTCTGCCCCAAAGGGCTGTTGGGTGCTGCTCCCTGTCCCTGGAGACACCCCAGAGCTGTGGGGCTGAGGGACAGGGGTTAGTGGGGGAGGTTGTTTTGTGCTTCAGGAGCTTCAAGGTCATTCCCAACCTCAACCATTCGCTGATTTACCCCAGATGCCAAGAGGCAGATTAATCCCCAGCACCATTTCACCCTGTCCTGGAGCAGGATGGGAAACACAAGACCTTTGTGCTTTGATTCCCTCTCATGGAAGCATTTTGTTCCCCTCTAGGCTCTGGCTATGGCAGCTATGGCTATGGAGGGAACTCAGCCACAGCAGGCTACAGTAAGTGCTTTCCTTTTCACCTTTAAATGTGGAAAGCTTGTTGGTGTGAGGCTGAGCAAATGCCCCTCTTGAGGAGCTCTGTGTCTGTGGTGGGGGTTTGTTTGGAGTGAGAGGTAAAAGCTGACTGGTGTTACTGGTTCAGAAGCTTCCAAACCCAGGTGACTTCACCTTTCAAACACTGAAGGGTTTCAGTTTCTCTGCTTTAAGCCACGTGAAGCCATCAGCCACACTTTGCAGGGCTCATTTTCCCCCCCTCCCCCTCTGAAAACACCCAACCTTTGGCCTTTGAGGGATGAAAAACCCCTTCAGCTGGGGATGGGGTTGGGGGAGGAGATACAGGAGCAGAGAGATCTAAGAACCACCCAGCTTTTCAGATTGTGCCACGTCCTGCCCCCTCTTCCCAAAGAATTCTAATTGATTCTTTTTTGTTTCTTCTCTGCTCTGTCTCTCCCCCTTTTGTAGGTGACTTTTTCACAGACTGCTCCGGCTATCATGATTTTGGGGCTTCCTAGATGATCCAAAAAGCATTGCACACCAAAAACAAACCCCCACCCCCCAAAATAAACCCCCCAAAACCCCCCCAAGTCTTTCTTTTTTAACTCCAATTCCCTCCCAACTCCACAAAGTGTTGGTGCCACGTCCCTCAGCTTCACTGGCCTCCTGCACCGTGGCTTTTCACCGCAGCTTTGGGCTCTCAAACCCTCTTTAAACCCTCCAGAACCTTTTTAAAGCACCGTGGGCAGGGTCAAATGATTCCAATTTGCCTTTGAAACTCGGACCCAGTGTGGAGGAGGGAGGGGAAATAAAGCCCTCAGCACTGCTCCAAGGAGATTCCCACCAAACCAAGCAGCCTGCCTTCATTTTTGCTTCTTATGGAAAGCATTTCTTAACCAAACTGGAGTGGTTTTTGGTCTCTTAACCTGCTGCTTTTTGTCCTCAATTCCCAGTGTGTGGTTGGTTGGGTTTTGTACACTGTGTGTGTGTGTGAGCCTGTTAATAAATCCTGGGAAAGGCTTTTTGTTTCCTCCTCCTCCTCTGGAGCTCAGCCCAGCTTTCCCAAGCATGTGAAACTGGTGACTTTGTGTGGGGAATTGTGTTGTAAAAAACCCCAACCCTGCATCCTTTGTGTGGAGGGGGGAGGAGGGAGAAGGGGGCCTTTGGGGCTGGGAGCTTGGTGCTAAGGAGGTATTGTGATTGTTTCTGAGCCTGAGCCAATAAACACCCAGGAATTAGGGGTTATGGTGTAAAAAAAACCCTCATTATGGTCATGGGGGGAAAAAGGGCTTTCCTGAGCCAGGCCTGAAGCACAGCCCAGCACAGCAGCACTGGAGGGTGTCACCAGAAGAGGGAACCCTGAGGAGTTTCACCAGGCAAGTCTCTGGATTCCAAGTGTTTCCTGCTCCTTGGGCCTTTTGTTTCCCCAACTGTGTGTCCTGGAGGCTTTTAATTTGCATCTGCTTAACTCTGGAGGCTTTGTGGGATGTGATGAAACCTCCCCCAGACTGAAAGGAAACACCCCAGAGGTGTTCAGCTGATGCTTGAGGAAGCTCTGAGATCCCACTTCTCATCCCAGGGGAGAAGATCCTGTGCTGAAGGAGGGAAAACTCCCTTGCCAGGGTAACCCACCTCCTCTGGCTGCTTTTATCCCTTGGCTTTGATTTGGTGGAGGGGAGGAAAAGTGGAGCCAAACCTGGTGTCAACCAGCAGTGAAATGAAAGAGGAGCTGAGATGAAACTGCAGAAATAAGGGCTCAGGAGAGACCCAACTGCCAGCAGCTGCAGCTTGGTGTGAGCTGTGGGGATGCTCCAGCCCCAGGGCTTTTGTGCAGGGGAGAAATAAACAACCCAGATGGAGAGAAGCTTCCTGCAGCAGTGCAGCTCAGCTCTGAGCTCTGCAGAACAAGAGGGGGAAGAGCCCCTTGTGCAGAAAATCGAGGGAGCGATGAGGGATGGAAAGTGAAGCTCACCACATGCTCTTCACACCACAGACACTTGAGTTTGGGAGCCACACTGGCTGTTTTGCCTTTGCCAGGAGCCATCCTGGTGCTTTCCACCTGGAGTTGCAGCAGCCAAAGGGCAGCTCTTACTCTTTTTGTCTCCTTTTGAGCTGGGCTCTGTGTCAGAGGAGGCAGATCCTCCTCTCTCTGTGCCCTCAGTGTGTTTTGGGTTGGACTCCAGCAGCTTTTCTTCCTCAAAAAGAGGTTCAATCTCAAAGAGTCTCGAGTCTGGCTGTGGAGTAAATGTGCTCCCACTCACCCCAGTACAAAGAGACACCTCAGAGCTCATCCTGCAGGAGCAGAACCCCTGAGCTGTGGCGCTGCTGAGAGATTGAATGACTCGGGGCCAGCTGCTGCTGCGTCTCCGCAGGGTTTTGATCCTTTCACAAGTTCCTGGTGACCTCAGATGCAAGAGGCAGCACTTCAATCTGGAGTTAAATACACTGAGGCACACACACACACACCCCTTAATTTCCCCTGGCTCTGTGCCACCCTGGGCAGATGGTTTGGTGCCGTGGGGTCACCCACCTGCCAGGAATTGTTGCTCATGGGAACCCAGCTTCTTCCTCATCAGGCTTTTGAGCAGCACATGGTAAATCTTTGCTGAGCAGTGAAGCGAAGAACCACTTGTTCCTGTGGCTGGGAGGGTGTGAAACCACCACTCCCTGAGCCTGGGGAGGTGCTGGAATGGCAGCACCACGGTGTTTCCCACTTCCTCTGCCTGACCCCAGCTCTTTGTCCTTGAGCCTGGGAGCGAACAGCTCCATAACCCTGGTGTAAAAACCGTGCTGTCATATCTCACCATCCTTAACCCTTCAAATACCCCCCCTGGGAAAGGAAAGGCCCATCCCCCACTCACCTTTTCCTCTCTGTTCAGGCCAATTCTACAGCAACGGCGGCCACTCCAACTCGGGCAGCGGCGGAGGCGGCGGCGGAGGCTCCTCCTACGGCTCCTACTACCAGGGGGGTGACAACTACAACTCCCCAGTTCCCCCCAAACATGGAGGGAAGAAACAGCAGCACGGGGGCCAGCAGAAACCTTCCTATGGCTCTGGTTACCAGTCCCACCAAGGTCAACAGCAACAGTCCTACAACCAAAACCAATACGGCAACTACGGCCCGCCGCAGGGCAAGCAGAAGGGCTACAACCACGGCCAGGGCAACTATTCCTCCTACTCCAACTCCTACAACTCGCCTGGTGGAGGGGGCTCTGACTACAACTACGAGAGCAAATTCAGTGAGTGCTGCTTGGCTTGGTCTGGGGAGTCAAACCTTGCAGCTGAGGAGAAATTGAGGTGCTTGGTCCTGCAGAAAGGAACCAGCGGTGGGATGGGGGGTGGGAAACGGTTCTGAACGGAAAGAAGGGAGATTGAGCCCAAATCTGGGGAGGAAATTGATGTGGGTGAAGGTGGTGGGATGCTGGCAGAGGCTGCCAGGGTTGGTCAGGGCTTGGAGCAGCCTGGTCTGGGGTGAATGTTTGTGCTGAGGGGTGGGAGCTGAGGAGCTTTGAAGGTCCTTTACCCCTAAACCCTCCCGTTGTCCCGTGGTTTTAGAGCTGCTGAGATCATCAGTGGGCTGGGACAGCTTAAGAGGAAAAGATGGTGGGGCCTGGGGCTGTTGGAGAAGGTTGAGGGGTGACCTCATCACTTCAGAGTCCCTCCAGAGTGGGTGTCAGGAGGACGTGGGGACACTTTGTTGTGGGGTGACAGGACAGGCTGGGGGACAAAAAATTCCACCTAAACACAA